>NC_056736.1:100525064-100610064 GCF_019279795.1 Protopterus annectens
AAGAAATCAGATAGCAGCTCTGTTTGGATGCGGAGTTCTCCCTGAGGTTGAATGTTGCTTCTAATTTAAAATGTGTACTCAGATGGCAGCAGCGACAGTCTGAGTGATTTTAATTTTATGCCTTAAAGGGCTGACTTTATTGTTAACTTGTAAACAAGTCTGATTTTATGCATTACTACAGAGGAAGAGATTATTTGGGGATGTAACTGTACTTGTATTTTATTACACTTTATTACAGATGTTTGATTTCTTATTTTCATTTAACTTTACAGATTACATTAGAATGTCGTCTGAGATTGGCTCTGTTAATCTTTTTTCTCTTTAAGTTATGCCCATCTCATACATATTTATGGCCAATAGAACTTTGAGAATTACACTTCCATCGTGTGTAAAGGGCTTGAACTGTGATTTTGATTGGACAAGATTATTTTTATTCATTTTTTTACACTATTTAAACTTTGTAATCTGCACAGTTTATATATTCTGATGAAGTTCTTAAATAAAGAACGAAAGCATACTCAATCACAGGTTCTACTTGCTGCATTCTTTCTTCTTGGTTTATACCTAGTTTTATTTACATTTTACAGATGCTTTTGGAGGTTTTTTGGTTATTTTAATAATTTTCTTGGCCAGTGTTTCCTCTGTTTTATTTGCATTGATTTGTTTCCGAGTGTACGCATCTTTAACATACAATAGCAGCATGGAACAAGGCGAAAACAGCCAGGAATTGTTTAATGTATCTCCACATTCTATTCCAGCGGATTTTGAAAATATCACTGTTATGATGGATTCTTTGAATGCAAATAATAAGAAGCCTCAAGAATTACTTTATTTATTTATTTATTTATTTATTTGCAGTTGGTTTACCAGGATAGTCCATTGGGCCAAAAAGAACCCGTTTTCAATGGAGTCCTTGGGAGAAAAGCTCCAGACAATGTAGATTACAGTAGGTATTAGGCATATTTAAACATTGTTAAAGTCACAGTAGGCAAAAATCAAATGCTAAGCAAAACAGTTACAATAAATTTAAGTTTTCAAAGTAAAAAAGAAAACTGATGACAGATTATCTGAAATTATACATAAATTCTAAATTCTACTAGAGTTATTTAATAAAGAGAGTTCAACATATGAGAATGCAGAGTATTCTTATGTATTCATTAGTGATGAACAGTGAAATGGGAAATTATGGATAATGAGAGAGAGAAGTCAAGAACGTCAGCAGGAGTCCAGGAGATGGGTATTTAAGTAGGGTGGGAGCAAGAGCATTCCCACTGGGAAAGTAGAAGTGAATGAAGAGATTTTTTGAACATAAAATGGTTAGAGGTAGTATGGATAGATGAAGGTAGAGAGTTCCAGAGATGAGCTAACCCATGTGAGAGAAGGTATTTGCCAGGTGGATGGGTTGGTTTGTACACTTCAAGCAGATTTTGGTTGCTGAACCTTAATATTCTATCAGGTTTGTGCATTTTAAGCACAGAAGAGAGCGAGGGACAGAGGGAGGGGTTGAAAATAAGTTTGTGAGCAAGGGATAGTTGTGTATAGGAGAGCTGATGGGGTAGTTCTAGCCATTTTAGTTGTTGGAGAGAGGAGCAATGGTGGGAGTAAGTCTTTTGGTTGGTAGCAAACTTGGCTATTTTATTGTAGCATGAGGTGAGTTGTTTTTTCAGGGAGATTTGTAGATTAGTTAGTAGTGGAGCTCCATATAGAAGGGAGGGAATAAGAAAGGAAGTAGAGAGAGTGATTTTAGTGGTGGTTGTTAGGTAGTTTTTTTGTCTATAGAGCATCCCTAGCTTTTGATGTGTCTACTTGCTAGATGCAGCATCTTTTTTTCAAAATCACTTGGGAGAAGGAGGGAGACCTTTACAAGCACAGCAGAATACCAAAAGACAAAGCAATTTAGCCACAAATTCTGTGTTAATACAGGGTCATACTGCACTAGTACCGAACGCAGAAGTTCAGGTTGTTTAAGCTGAAGTACATGCTGAGACCTCCCCAGTTGCTGGTTTGCATAATGTGGCTGGCATTTCTATGAATAATACTGCTGAAAGTCCTATAAACTTGTCTAATTCCAGTTCTAATACTTCTGCCTAGAATGTGGTGACTGGTCCTAATTCCTCTAACTTGCTAAACCATTTAAGGATGGACAACCTTACTAACCCCTTTATTTTTGAAGTGGAAGGGCAGTCTTCTCACTCTGAAGAGATGATTGCACAGCAACTTAGAAATGGTCCAGCTAACTGTAATTCCTTGATTTTTAAGTTACAGAGATGGCTGATGGTTTTTAAAAGTATCACGTATGATAACTTGTATTTGGAAACATGTGTAAATACCCCAACAGGACCACCACTGACTCTCCATTATATTCAGAACTGACTGTCTGGTTTAATGAGAGTGGAACACATACTTTGAAAATTCTTATTAAGCATAACGGTAAATGGATTGAGGAACCTAAGAGTGAGATTTCCAGTTTACATGAGGAAATTTTACTGCATCCTGACCTAAACTTCCATAAACCTTTATTTGACAGCATTGGCCATAAGATCTCTCGACATGTTGCTGCCATTATACAGACAAAAAAAGGTAAATTAAAAAGGGATTTGCTACAATATGGTAATAGGACTGCTTATCCTGTCTCCACTACTAAAGATAACCAGCGGTTTCCTCAAAGGCAACATCATCATAAACTTCACTATTTGCAAAGGTAACAGAATTATTTTCAAAGGCAACCAAATCATTTTCAGCAGTGTAATGGATACAGACAACATTTCCCTTCACACTTCCCTTCTAATGCACCTGATAATTACAGGGAACCTCTTGTCATAGGTTCATAGGTAGGTTCATAGGTAGGTACTAGGCTATCAGCCCTGGGGCCTATATAAGCCTAGCCAAAAAGGTTACCTGGCTTTCTCCATCCAAGCAAATTATTTTCCTGTGCCCCTGTCGAGCAGTGCCAGAGTACTGATCCCCGGGGTGAATTTTCTATTTCCCATCCAGTCGTCAGGATTTTTCTTAAAGAGGGCCAATGAGGAGCTTTGCTTGACATGAATGGGTAGTTTGTTCCAGAGTATGGGAAGTCTCTGGGACAGGAATCTATCCCTCCAGCATGTTCTGTTTATTGTGGTGACAAAGTTTAGGTCCCTGGAGCATGTGGTTCGGAGAGATTGGGATTTCTTTAAGTGTAGCATGCCCAGCAGCTCTGGGTTTGACAGAGTTTTGTATGTTAGGCAGAGACTGCCTCTGAGTAGGTGATATGTGATGGAGCAGAGCTGGAGTTTTTTGAGACGGTCTGCGTATGGTATCTGTTTGAGGCCGGTAATTCACTTAGTGATGTATTTCTGTGGCCTTTCCAATTGTTGTTGGTGTCTTGTGAGATACATGCCAAACGGGGCATCGTCTTCTATAATGGGTCTGATGAGGGATGAGTAGAGAGGAACACTGACCTTCTTTTTTCTAGAGGAGAACCCTTTTGGGATGAGGTGTGCAATGTAGAAGGATTTCCTGATTACTGTGATGATGTGATTATCAAAGGAGAGACTACTGTCCATCTGTGTCCTGAAGTCTCTTATCACACTTTCAGTGTTTAGTGAGCTACTGCCTATGTGGAAGTTCATGGGTACTGAGTTTTTCCCAAAGGGGATTACAATGCACTTCTTGGCATTGAGGTTGAGGCCATGACTTTGACACCAAGAATCTGTCTCTGTTAGGCCTTTTGTAGAATGTCTACATCCTTAAGTGATTCTATTATGGCTCCCAGTTTGCAGTCATCTCCAAACTTTGTTAGCCAAAGACCTGTGTTGGCCTGCACTTCAGAGAAGTAGATGCCAAACAGGAGAGGACTCAGGACTGAACCCTGTGGTACTCCACTCGTCACTGGTCTGAAGTCAGACTTAGAGTCGGCTACTTTTACTGTGTGGGTTCTGTCAGTGAGCCAGTTGGCCACCCATCTTGTGACATAGGGATTTATGCCCAGTTTAGTGAGTTTATCTATAATTCAAGAGTGGGGGATGGTATCGAAAGCCTTGGCGAGGTCATGATAGGCTGTGTACACTACCTTGCCCTCGTCTACAGCTCTGGTGACTGCTTCAAAGAAGTCAGTCAGGAATTAGTAGACATAATACACATTTTACAAACCCAAACTGAGTGGGGTCCAGGGTTTGGATGTTACCTATGTCTTTGTTTACAAGCCCCAAGATGATATGTTCCATGGCCTTGCAGACCAGGCTCGTCAGGCTAATGGGATGGTAGTTTCCAGGGTCTGTGGTGGCACCCCCTTTATGGAGTGGGATAACAGTCACTGTGCAGCATTCAGTAGGCACATAGCCTGAAGTGAGGCTATGATTGAACATGGTACTTAGGTGGGGTGCCAGTTTGTTCTGTAGTTCATGCAGTATGCAGCCTGGGATGTTGTCTAGTCCCATGGATGCTGTGTTCTTGGCTCTGGAGAGTGCGGTCTTTACTTGTCATCCGTGATTACAGGGGCTTTGCATTCTTCCCTTATTAAGATGGGCCCTTTGGAGGGTGAGGGGGGGGGTAAAGTTAGCACTGAACTTATCTGCCAGGATGTTTGCAATATCAGTTGGTTCTGTATATTTAGTGCCATTGTGCTGTAGCTCAGAGCAGATCTGAGTGTTGCCATTGAGATTCATGACATAGCCGTAAAATGCTTTGTAGTTGTCTTTGGAATCAGTGGTGATTTTATTTTCATAACTGGCTTTCGAGGATTTTATGAGAGATCTCAGCTTTTTGCTGAGGCTAACCAGGGAGTTCCTCTAATCTTGGGATTCTACTCATTTTTGCAACAGCTTCTTCCTTCTGTTGTAGAGTTTGTTTATGGCAGGGGACTACCAGATTGGCTTCCTTTTTTTGGAGGATAGTGTCTTGGTTCCATTGGGGATGTCTCTGCACCTCCCAGCCCTGCAGCTGATTACAGTAACAACATCTAGCAGTTCATTCGCAATTTGAATGTATTGCCTCAACCTTTTTTATCTCCTTCCAGGATGCAAACAGAACCCTTGGCACAGACACCGAGAATAAATTCAGGAGTGAGGGGGCGGGATGGAGGCAGAGGCAGGGGGAGGGGTGGAGGCAGAGGCAAGGGCAGGGGCTCATGGACATTCCAGAATCTGGGCCGTCCCATGACAACCCAGAGCTGTGCTCAGAATTACAAACTGGTGGTGCCACTGTTCCTGATGCCTCTGATGCCTCTAGTGCTAACAGTAACTTGAATGTGTTAAAAAGTTCTGTTTTTAATCTTTCAAATAGAGTGTTGTCATCAGATCACCTGTCTCTACTAAATTAAGGTCTCACTTATATTCCAGTTTAACGAGCGCATTTAGCTGATGTTTTGATAGACCTGTGCTTGTATGTTAGGAAGTTAAATTTAAAGTGTTTTTTCTATGGCCATAGTAACACTGATAATAGTGATTCTTTAGGTGGTTGTAATGATGGTGTGCAGCCTTTTATGGATACTCAGTTGACAGATGATACCACTGTTAGTAACCTGCTCTTGGAAAGAGATAATGTGTTTAACCCAGGGTTGAATTATCTTAGCACTTTCTTAGAGGTCTGCAAATTTGAGATTATTTATTTATTTTATTTATTTATTTTACATTTGTTGACCGGGAGAGTCCAACTGGACTACAAGTCCATTTTCAGTGGAGGCCCGGGGAGAAAAGCTTCAAGAGAACAATTTTTTACAAAACATAGTTTTAAGGACAGACTTTTGACATACAATTTCTATAGAAGAGACTTTGACATACATATTAACTAACATATATGATACATTTGTTCTCTACAATATAATATTACATTTTAGAAGATATTCCTAAGTTTAGGATTCCTGTGATAGATTTACTATCAGAGTAAAAGCAGAGAGACGTAGAATAAGGCTCCGAGAGAGCAGATGATGCTCCCTATAGTTGAGAAGGATAACAAATTGGTTCACTACATGTCTTTGCCTGGTTTTAGTTGAGAAGGATAACAAACTGATTTACAATATGTCTTCTCCTGGTTTTAGTTGCTTATGGAGAGCTCAACATTGCTGGGGTAGTTTTCCCTAACTCCTGGAGAGATGGGATGAGCAGTACATTAACAGTCCTAAGTGGGCACAGTACTATGATTGGTTGGCTTAGCAGAGTTACTTAAGTTAGCTGAAGTGTTCTAATGAGACATTAGCCGGGGGGGGGGGATACAGGAGCACAGTCGATTATTCAAAAAGTGAGTTTTAACAAGTTTCTTGAACTGTGATGGGAATTTGTTGTCAGTTATGTGGACAGGAAGCGAGTTCCAGGTTTTTGCTATACAGTGGCTGTAGACAGACTTACCAGCTTCATTGTTTTATTTGGTTACTTTGAGGAGGTGTTGTGTGCTAGACCTCAAGGGCCTGGTGGTTGTATAGGGTTGCAAAAGACTTTGTAGGGCTGGGGTGTTTTCCCTAACTCCTGGAGAGATGGGATGAGCAGTACATTAACAGTCCTAAGTGGGCACAGTACTATGATTGGTTGGCTTAGCAGAGTTACTTAAGTTAGCTGAAGTGTTCTAATGAGACATTAGCCGGGGGGGGGGGGATACAGGAGCACAGTCGATTATTCAAAAAGTGAGTTTTAACAAGTTTCTTGAACTGTGATGGGAATTTGTTGTCAGTTATGTGGACAGGAAGCGAGTTCCAGGTTTTTGCTATACAGTGGCTGTAGACAGACTTACCAGCTTCATTGTTTTATTTGGTTACTTTGAGGAGGTGTTGTGTGCTAGACCTCAAGGGCCTGGTGGTTGTATAGGGTTGCAAAAGACTTTGTAGGGCTGGGGTGTTTTCCCTAACTCCTGTAGAGATGGGATGAGCAGTACATTAACAGTCCTAAGTGGGCACAGTACTATGATTGGTTGGCTTAGCAGAGTTACTTAAGTTAGCTGAAGTGTTCTAATGAGACATTAGCCGGGGGGGGGGGGATACAGGAGCACAGTTGATTATTCAAAAAGTGAGTTTTAACAAGTTTCTTGAACTGTGATGGGGATTTGTTGTCAGTTATGTGGGCAGGAAGGGAGTTCCAGGTTTTTGCTATACAGTGGCTGTAGACAGACTTACCAGCTTCATTGTTTGATTTGGTTACTTTGAGGAGGTGTTGTGTGCTAGACCTCAAGGGCCTGGTGGTTGTATAGGGTTGCAAAAGACTTTGTAGGGCTGGGGTGTTTTCAGAGTTATGTATTATTTTGTGGGCTAGTGACAGTTAATTGAGTTGAAGTAGTAGTGGTAGTTCTAGCCAATTGAGTTATTTTAGGCATTCACAGGGATGTGTTCTGATAGGAGAGGTTGTAGCAAATTTAGCTATCTTATTATAACAACTATCAAGTTTGTTTAGGTCAGATTTGCAGAGATTTGTAAGCACTGGGGAGGAATAAAGTACGGTAGATAGTAGGTCCTCGCTACTGTAGTTTTCGAGTGGTCAGTGAGGAATTTTTTATTGCGATACAGTAGGCAACATTTTTTATGTACTTTTTTATGGTTATAGAAATATGTAGGTCAACTCTAAGGTGATTATCTATTTAAACCCCTAAGAGTTTGGTATGATTTGTGGGGATGATTGTGGTCTTGTTAAAGGAGGAGATGAAAGAATCAGTGGGAGGTGTGGCTCTGTGGGAGCTAAAGAGTACTAGCTTTGTTTTACTTAGGTTCAGAATGAGCCTTTGGTTTGTAATCCAAGTTTCTGCTAGGGAAAAGCATTCTTGTGTTAGGGAGTGAAGGATGTTCATTGATTTGGCTGCACATATTATGGTGGTATCATCTGCATATTGCACTATTGAGGCTTTAGGAATACTGTTTGTGAGCTGATTGGTGAAGAGGGTAAAAAGAAGTGGCCCCAGGATGGAGCCTTGTGGTACTCCTAGGGAGGTTAGACAGTTGACTAGTAATACTTCTACTGTGAAATTGTTTAATTTGACTCCAAGGGAATTTTCAGCTCTGCCCTTACTATGGATACATCTTTAAGGATCATGAAAGCAGACAAAGGAACAGGGCTGGTTATTATGGAAATAAACTGACTATGTGAAAGCTATTGAGTCTGAACTGATGAATAGCAGCTATTACAAAAGTGTTACAGTAGATTTTGTCAGACAGCAATTTGATAAAATAGACACTTTACTGCATGTTTTAGAAAGAGATGAATATATTACATTTGAATAGTTATATTTTATGCTTGTGTTTAACCCTAGGTTAGGAAAATGTTTCAGGATCCCTAAAATCCACAAAACTCCAGACAACCCTCCATTCAGACTTATTATTTCTAATAAGAGTACTAAAATGGAGAAGATTTCAGAATATTTAGATTTTATACTTAACACAATTGTACAAGAGACTCTGTTTTACATTAGGGACTCATGGGGGTTCTTAAATTAGTTATTTCTAGCACAGTTAGATATTTCAAAATGTATTTTTGTTACACTGGAAATTGCCTCTCTGTTTACTAATATCCCTCATGAAGAGGAAAGTAATGCATTAAACTATACATGTCTAAATATGCTAAATTCCCTTCTTATAAAAATATGACTTTGGTTTGATAGACACACTTTTACAGAACAACTTTTTCCATTTCAATGGACAGATTTTCCAGCAGATTAAGGGAGTGGCTATGGGATCAAAAGTAGCCCATGCATATCCTAACTTGGTGTTAGCCACTTGGAACGAAAAACATTGGTGCACCTCCCTGGATATAATTTCACAAGACTATATCATAGATATATTGATGATATATTTTTTGTATGGACTGGCACAGTTATGCAGTTGGACTTGTTTATACAAGCCATGGAAAACAGTATTTCTTTCTTGATTTTGTAAATCAGGATGTGGAAGCAAAGTTTCTTTTTTGGACACTTCCATCTAGATCAATTTCAATAACAAGTGTCTGGCTTCTAACATTTATCGTAAGGATACCTACCGTAACAATTTCTTGGAATTTACTAGCCAGCACCCTTTCTACATGAAATACAATGTATTAAAAGGACAGTTCATTAGACTTTCCAGGTTGGTTAGTGACAATCTGCAGTTTTAGAAAGAGTCTGACTTTCTTTGTGAACTTTCTTTTGCAAAAACACTACCCCAGAAACTTGATTTTAAAAGCAACAGGAGAAGTTTCTAATGTCAGACATGTTTCATTTCAACCTATCCTAAAGTATGGTTTCCAATCTAAGCAACAAAGCAACACTCTAAATGCAGACATAACGTTAGGTTTTCCAGTTCCAATTTGCAGAGACATGCAAGCTATTAGAAACATTGTTTCTAGCAACTGGAATATTGTTACAAGCTCTCCTACTATGTCTAAACTGCTTGGTAGACAGCCTATGTTTTCATACAAAATGACATGATCTTTAAGGAGCTCTTTTGAGAACAGAGACCCACAGTTTTTAATAGGAAATTTTTGCAATTTTCTGACCCACCTGAGATGTTCAAATGCAGCAAATGTATCTGTTGTCAATATATCTGTACAGGACCTTCCTTTATATTTGAACATATTAATTTCACTGTTACTCTTTCCCATCACTTTGACTGTAATTCTTGTAACATTCTTTATGCAAGGATTTGCATGACTTGCAGTTTTTTATATTGGAAAAACTAGTCGGAAACTTTCCGATTGCATTGAGCTGTAATTAGAGACACTCTGCAGCTTGCTGTGACTTTGTTAAATTACATTTTATTGTTTTGGAGCAAGTTGACTTGTTTTGATGGGACTACTCAGCTCTACTGAAAGTGAAAGAAATCAGATGGCAGCTCCATTTGGGTGCGGAGTTCTCCCCGGGGTTGAATAATGCTTCTAACTAAAAGTGTACTCGGATGACATCAGTGACAGTCTGATTGATTTAAATTTTATGCCTTAAAGGGCTGACTTTATTGTTAACTTGTAAGCAAGTCTGATTTTATACATTACTACAGCTGAAGAGATTACTACTTCTGTATACTTGGGGACATAATTGTACTTGTACTTTATTCACATTATTACCTTTGATTTCTTATTTTCAGTTAAGTTTACAGATTACATTAACAATGTTGTTCGAGCTTGGCTCTGTTACTCTGTTTTCTCTTTAAGTTATGCCCACCTCATGCATATTTATGGGCAATAAAACTTTGAGAATTTAACTTCCATCATGTGGAAAGAGGTTGAACTGTAATTTTGATTGGACAAGATTATTTTTATTTGTTTTCTTACACTATTTATAATTTGTAATCTGCACAGTTTACTTATTCTGCTGCAGTTCTTAAATAAATAAAGAACAAAAGCGCGGACTATCACAGGTTCTACTTGCTACATTCTTTCTTCTTGTGTTATACCTAGTTTTAGTTATGTTTTACAGATGCCTTCGGAAGTTTTTTTGTTATTGTCATATATATATATATGCAGACACACACACACACACACACACACACACACACACACACACACACACACACACACACACATCTGTCAAGTTGCATCATTAACATTGGTATTAGTTTTCTTGTATCCATTTTCACAATCAGAACTATTACATGACATCCATACTCTGTCTTTATACTTGTTGAAAAACCTCCTCTTCCCTTCTTATGTCTATCTGTCTGTAACACATCCACTAATTATAAGACATTTCTCAAACCTCACACATGTGCAATTACTATAATATGAAGTTGCTCGATTTACACCACTAACCTCTGGTGGACCAAAAGAGTGTTTGGCCAAATGGATTAATGACATATTGATCTGGGTAATTAGGTCAACTTATGGTAATGTTGACAGCTTTCCTGTCTGTCACTTGGTCAACAGGAAAGCTGTCAACATTGGTAAATGATCACTGCAATACATAATTACATGATAATGTCCCCTTTCCTGGGTATTGCATGATCTCAGAGTTGGTATATATAAATGGCAGGAGTGTTGTTGTGCAATCTCTGCAACCTCCCAAATGAAGGGTAGTTGTGCCTTGGAGCATGCACACCTGTCTACCGAACTACAAAAGTTTTTATTAAGTGCACTAGATATATGTAGGTATAGACAGATATATGTATATATATATATATATATATGTATATATATATGCATGTGTATGTGTGTGTGCATGGATAGATAGATAGATAGATAGATAGATAGATAGATAGATAGATAGATAGATAGATAGATAGATAGATAAATAGACAGATATGCATTGGGTACCTTCATTCTGTTGACTGCTTATTTTTTAAAGAATTAAGTATGAGCCTAACTTGCAGAATGTCCATATTGTTGAATACAGGATTGGGTGAATGTTGGGAAAATGTCAAATAAGAATATGGCTTTTTTAAGGTTTCTGTGGGTTTTGGGGTGGGAATGTGTGTGCAAGTGTTAGCAAGTTAGGGTGAAGAATAGATACAATGTTTTGAGTTGGTTGAATGTTAATGCCAAATCTTATGGATATTTTGAAAGTGTTGGCATTAAACAGACGGGATCTGTATATATTCTTGCAGGCAGGGGTTAGAGTAAGCGATAGTTAAGGGGATAGATGTAGTGCTGTGCATATGTTGATGCATGTTGTGTGTCTGAGTATGTTGGCAGTGGTAGTGTTATGGAAAAAGTTTTTCTATAGTGAGGTATAGGATTGGGGTTGGAACAGTGAAAGGCTTAGGGTTAATGTGAGTACACATTAGTAAGGTTAATGGGGGGCTGAACCAATCAAACAGCAGTTTCAACTCCTGGTCGATTTTCTTTCCTTTCTTATGACTCAAAATAATTTATTTCAGTTTTTTCAATGTCTTCTTTGATATATTACCATCTTTGCTTAACCTGACCGAATCTATGCTTATATTCTTTTAGCTTTCCCCTATTGACCCCTTTCAAAAACTGTCCTTGATCTTGTGCCTTTGTTAAATGTAACTCTTTTGCTGCCCTGGTGCTTGCCTCCTGTACTTCCTAAACCTCTAAAATGCCTCTTTTTAACTTCTTTAATTCCTGTTTTTTTTTCCAGATACTTGACTCTTTTTCCACTTTAGTTAGAATCACATCCAGACTTGTGTACTTTCAGGAACACTCCTACACCAGCTTGCTGAACCATTCATAGCCCAAGTCTTCAGTCAGCTCGTACTCCATATTTACCTTCTAGCTTGGGAAATACTAGTATACTTTTTCAAGGGTTAGATCTCCCATGATTATAACCTTTTTCTTCCTGCCATACTGTTTTACTCTTCTACAAGTTCATAGGTTCATAGATAAGCAGTAGGCTAACTGTCCTTATGAGCCATTTTAAGCCTAGCCAATTTATCTTTCTTGAGAATCAAACCCTGCATCTTGTGTTTGTAAGGAAAATACCTTAACATCTTAATGATTATGCCAACCTCAAACCCCATCCTCCAGTCTCTAATGTGTGCAAAGTTATTCCCATTCTTTGACTTCATCATTGATATCTTCTGTTATATAGACCACTACTCTATTTTCAGCCTTCTGTTCTCTGCCATTCTTGAACAAAACATAGCAGTTCACCTCAATGATGCAACCCCTCTTGTCACTGTCCACTCTTTCTGTCACACAAGTAATCTCCACCCCTTCCTTTCATTTCATAGTAATACAGCATATCTGTGTTCTATGCGTCCCTCCATTGTTACTCTATGCTGTGTGCCTCTGTTTTGCTTTGTTCTCCTATTTCAGAACCTGCTTTCTTCTTCTGCTTTTCTGTTTTCCTTCTTTCTACTGCTTGAGTAATAGTTCTCATCTTCTCTTTCACTGTATTCCTTCTTTCTTGTGTAAGAGCTTCCCTCTTATGTTTCTGTGACATGACCTTTCCACTTTCCTCTTAGATTAAAGCTACATTCATAGAGATGCACCTTTATACCCCATATATTGCACCATCAGGAATAAGATGGAACCTCTGTTTGGCGTGGACAGTCTCTCTGCCAAGGTTTTCCCCTTTCTCTTAATGGACTTGAGGAGCAATTTAATCTCTTCTATATTTATCAGAATGTGTGTGTGTGTGTGTGTGTGTGTGTGTGTGTGTGTGTGTGTGTGTGTGTGTGTGTGTGTGTGTGTGTGTGTGTATATATATATATATATATATATATATATATGGGGTCTAGGTTATAACGTCGACAGATGGGAAGACCGACAGCGAAATCACCGACGTGAGAAGATCGACGGATGAAACACCGACGC
Organism: Protopterus annectens; assembly: GCF_019279795.1. Taxonomy (NCBI): domain Eukaryota; kingdom Metazoa; phylum Chordata; order Ceratodontiformes; family Protopteridae; genus Protopterus; species Protopterus annectens. The sequence goes on from NC_056736.1 coordinate 100,538,201, forward strand.
GGAGAACACCGAGATGGGGAAAGGATGTGTAAGTATGCGGTAGTGACGGACGTTAGGGTGCGAGTAAGGTAAGTGTGCGATGTTGATGGTGTGTAGGGATAGGGGTGGGATAAGAGGGTTAGGGCGCGGGTTAGGTAAGGGTGCGAGTAAGGTAAGTGTGCGATGTTGGCGGTCTGTAGGGATAGGGGTGGGTTAAGTGAGTTAGGGTTAGGGCGCGAGTTAGGTAAGGGTGCAGTAGTGACTGTTTTGGGTTAGGGGCGGGTTAAGTGAGTTAGGGTTAGGGCGCGAGTTAGGTAAGGGTGCGGTAGTGAATGTTTTGGGTTAGGGGCGGGTTAAGTGAGTTAGGGTTAGGGCGTGAGTTAGGTAAGGGTGCAGTAGTGACTTTGTTTGGGTTAGGGGCGGGTTAAGTGAGTTAGGGTCAGGGAGCGGGTTAGGTTAGTGTGCGATAGTGACGGACCTTAGGGTTAGGGTTTCGGTTAGGGTAGTGGATAGTTGTTTATGTAAGGTTTATTGTTTGTTTGTTAGGATTTAGGTGTGCTTGTGTTGTGTGTGTGGTTTTTGGTCAGGGAATTTGTTTTGTTTATTGGTTGTTGTGGTGATGTGTTGAGTGTGTGTGGTGTCGTGTTTGTGAGCTGTCGATGATGTGGTGTCGGTGATGTTGTTGTCGATGTTGTGTGCTGTCGGTGTTATAACCTAGAACCATATATATATATATATATATATATATATATATATATATACATATCAAGTAGAGGAGAGGTACTGTTATCATCTTTGATAACTTGTCCCCTGAGTACCAAGTATAACTCTTATTCTGTCAGATCTGCTGCCTCATTAGGAAGTCATATAGTTCTTGATTTTAAATGTATGTTTCGGACCAGAAATGTGAAACACTCAAGGTCAGTGTCTCTGTTTTACTGATGATAGTTGCATTGGTCATATCAGATGTGCCTGCTCCAAATAAGGGTAAACTGAAACTGAAATCATTAGAATTCATGTGTGTTATACACAGCCAATTAAAGAGGAGACAGCACATCTGCTACTTAACAGCAAGCATACCTATGAGTAGTTGCACATCTTGGCTTTTGTGGCATAGACTGGAAACCTTGATAGGAGCTTTTCATAATGCTGCCAGAATGGTGTGAGTCTGTGGCTATGGAACAGGTTGATGTACAAAACCCCAAATGTACCTGTTACCTCTGCACTTATAATACTGAGCTTGAGGTCAAGCATGGACCAGGTTTTGTGGCATAAAATACTGTGGAAGGCACTAACCTGGAGTTGTTGTGCCAGTTTTTAATCCTGAAATATTCAAATAAATAAGGCCACATAATTTAGATATCTGTACCCAAAATGTTTTGGTGCACAGCATTTAATATCACTTTACTTATTCTAGCTTGTGAAACACTCATGTTATGCTCCAGCATATTTGCTGGCTGCTTGCAACTACTGCAAAGGAAAGAGGAGAACTCATTTTCTGGTGCAAGTAATGGAACTTGAGTAGGTCAACCACAGCCTTTTCTTGTTTTATAAAAGAGAGCTCTATACTTTTTAGGGAATGGTTGTATATTGGTGAGCTGCACAAAAGGCCTGCGCCATCCATGATCTCCACCAGTTGGAATGACATCACTTGTATTCATAATGCTTTGATTGTGCTTGCTTTCCAGTTTGTCTACATAGGCATAAGCAATTGTTCCTTGCAGCCTGACTAAGGATGCCAGATTTCTCCTCACCATAGTTGTCCCACCATTTATTGATGTCCAGACCACATACATTTGATGACAGCAAAACATACCTCTGATGAGAAGAAATGGTGTTATTTTTGTATCTACAGGTATTTAAGTAGCAGTCAAATTCTTTCCTATCACCAGTCATTGCTTTTATGTCCACAGACTATGTATCAAACAACCCTGCTGTTGGAACACATCACATAGGAAACATGCACCATCAACATTCCAATACAAGGTAGTCAGTGAGATATTTTCTGATAAAAGGTTTGCAAATGCATGTTACAGGCACATAGGCAACATTTTTCCATAAGTTACTTAACTACAAAATGCAATAGAATCTTGGTAATTCTAATGCAGGCAACATTTTTCCATAAGTTACTTAACTGCAAAATACAACAGAATCTTCGTAATTCTAATGCACTTTATGCAAAGCATAAAGCAATGATTCTGATTATGTTGTGAGACTTGTGGCTATGATGCAGCATGGCAGAGTGTAACTTAATATAACATAACACATTCTCACTTTTCAGTAAGTAGAAAAAATATAAAACGATAGAGTTTTGAGCTATTTGAGCTAAGCGAAAACACCAAGCAGTAGTAGTAAGAAATATTTGTAAATTAAACTCCAAACAGTAGCAAAACATCTTGTTGTAATCAAAATTTCTACACTTTTGCAAATAAAAACAGCTTCACATTCTTTGTACCAAAACAACTAGTCTCTGAGTACTGTCAAGCATTCTGGATCATTATATTCTTGCACTCTTATGATTCTGTGCCTTCACTGTATTTTCATCAGTGATGTCTTCTCTGACAAGTTATTTGTGCATCCTGGCATATTGCAATTTATACTGATTATTTGTAGGCGGATTGGACACTCCAAATTGGCCCTAGGTGTGAGTGTGTGTGTGTTTGTGTGTGTGTGTGTGTGTGTGTGTGTGTGTGTGTGTGTGTGTGTGTGTGTGTGTGTGTGTGTGTGTGTGTGTGCCTTCTGTGGAAGGTTGGGCACCGGGCTGGCAACTCAACGCTGTAAAACTCCACTGCCAATCATGATCCGCTGTGGCGACCCCAACAGGGAAAAGCAGAAAGTAGAAGAAGATTTAGTGTAAACCTGAGAAGATGTGCACAGAGAAATAATTTGCCAATGCTGCTATGCTTGCAACATTTAATAATCCAGGTTTCACTGGAGACTGAGTTTTAAACAGAAGGACAGTTTAGAAGTGAAGTTTTCATGTTTATTGATGCATGGATTTCTTCATTTTGTAGTTACTTGATATTGTTGATTCATTTTAAACTTTAGTATGGTATTTTCACCTGGTTGCAAGAGTAGCTGGAGTGAGGTCTACATACTCTAAAGGACATACTTCTTATATTATTGAGTGATTCAGGGTTGAGATCATGTTTCAGTAGTGGCCAAGGTACAGACCACATAGTTAACAAAGCAAACTTACTATAATAGAGGGTAACAAGAGACTATTGGCTAAGGGCTTGAACATGGTTATAGCAGTGCCCGAAGAAGAGTCTACAGAGTCTATGGGATACAGTTCATACATTACTAAGTGGCAAATGACTATCAACTTGATGCTACAACCATGACACAATATCTCTTTTTTCATACTTATTGATAACTGAGTAAATTTTGGTGTGGCTTGAATAACATTCTTACAACAATGGTCAGAAGGTGATCTGCAGAAGTATGGAACATACATCTTGTACTAGTAGCTGATTTGGTGGCTGAACTTTTTATAGCAGTGGTTAGAGAAGGGAATCCACTGAGTCTATGGAATGTACTTCTTACAGTATGAGGTGACAGATGACTGTGGACTGTGATCTTAGCTTTACAGAAACAGTGGTCACAGATGGGTTCATAGAGTCTATAGGACGTACTTCTGATAGTACTGTATGACAGCTGACCTCTGATTTGGGTTTGGGACTTGCAAACTTGTGAGAACACAGTGCTCGGGTATGTGGAAGGAAGCAAGGCATTGATACTTTCAGTTTACTTTGTTGCTAAGATATCCGTTTCACTTACTGTAGTGCTCATACTTTTGTATACAGTCCGGCTTTTTGTTGCCTTTCACAGAAATGCGTACAGCTGTGTGCTTGGCACTGCATATATGCAAAGTTGTACAAGTATCTTGCAATCTATACATTTGACTGAAATAAAAATATATTAACAATGCTATTTAACACACGTTATATGACCAGGCAATTGAATGAAAAATGTAAATTCAAATTAATAACTAACAGACTACATATAAAAAATCATCATAACACATTATATATTAGAAGTGTTTTATTTAGAGACTTATGAAATTTTCTCTCCTCAAAGAACCCAGTTAGACTTTGTTTATGAATGTCTTTGCCTCCTATGAAGTACCTTTCCTTGTGCCTTCAAGTGTCTGCTATTTGTAAACCTAGAATTAAGTTAGGAGCATTACTCTTGTCGCCTTCCATTGGTAATAGTGCCTTTCCTTTAACAGACATGAAGGGGGAATTTAATAAAGCGTACACAGTGTTTTTTACCATGTAGGCTCACAATGGACTGCATAGATGAAAGTAAGCAGGTTTAAGATTCAGTAAACACTGCTGAGCAGCGCACATGCCAACATGGGAATATCTGTGCCATGCAAAACACCTCACATGCAGGTGAATCTCACGGAAATAAGTCAAATAGAGTGATCCAGCAGATAGTCAGCTCTTCAGACCCCATGTCAGTGTCTATAGTGTACATGGAAAAATTCCTTGTACAGGACTGTAGACTGACAAAAGGGGCTGCAAAAATTCAGATATATTGACAGAAATAGCATACCATATACAGGTATGTGTGAAACTATTCTCCTTTGTGTCTGAAAAATTAAAGGAAATAAGTTAAATACATTTTATTTTTTTTAATAATCTGGACATGTTTGTGAGGTGCACTGCAGTACACAAACATGCTTTACAAAAAAAAAAAAAAAAAATTAATATTATGTGACAGAAACCTTGTGTGGAGTATCTACAATGGAGCTTTGGTCCTGCTGCTAATGTGCTAATTTGGTAAGGCTAGGAAGCGTGTAGTTTCCAGGCTATGAGCACAGATCCCTATGCAAATCAGGTGGAATTACTGAATAGCATAAAGGTCTAATCATGTTCATATATAACCTTCTTGTAGGCAGAGAACCATGTAGGTATTTACAGAGGAGGTAGCTGACATCAGGGGATGGTGTGTCCAATGACTTCTAAGCTTATTTCAGCTTAGCTGCGCCTGTTTGTGCTGCATGCCACTGTGCTGAGAGTGCCCTTTCATGGGATGTGTGCACTAACTTCTAAGCTTTATTTAGTACGGGGCATGTGTTTCTGCATGTTTGCGCAGTGCACTGCTTTGCTGAGTGTGGAAGTCTGGCAGGGTGAGTTCACTTAGTGCTAAGATTTATTTATCTATGTAGTGCGCATTTGTGCAGCATGCTACAATGCTGAGGGTATCTAAAAGTCAATGGCATATTAATTAGTTTTCACCCCTGTTTAACTTAAACTAGGGCAATTAAGTGATGTTAATGATATACTAAGCAGGTGGAATGCATCATAGGTAGCCAATCACACAGTCAACACCTAAAGCAGAACACTATAAAGTATGCATACACCCTACAATCTTTTTCCCCTATACTCTACACCATTGGAGTACAGACTGGGGAAGTTTAACTGAGAGAATGCTAGGGGCACCTGCAAGTCTGCTACATCTCTATGTGCTAGATGCTGAAGTCAATGCTGCTGCTGCTGACAACAGACCTAGACAGAGAAGGACAAGAGTGTTCAAGCCTAGGGAAACCTTCCAGGTACATGAGTTGGAGATTGTGAAGTGCTACAGGGTGGACAAGGACATACTATAAGAACTCACTGAGATCTTTAGCCCTCAACTCAGACCCAGAGCCAACAGAGGGGAACCCATCCCAGTGAAAACAAAGATATGTATAGCTCTTAGAATACTAGCTTCAGGTACTTTCCGAAGACCAACTGAAGACATAATGGGTATCTCACAGGCATGTGCTTCCAGGGTACTCCAACAGTTCCTGGATGCCATGCTACTACATGCCAGTGAGCACATTTCTCTTCCCCTCACCTCTGAAGCAAGGGCCAGCAATATGCAACACTTCTACCATGTAACATACTACCCTGAGGTACTGGGTACCATAGATTGCACTCATATACACATCAAGTTTCCACCCAGTGAAGAGGGTATATGTCAACTGCAAGGGGTACCACTCCATCAACTGCCAGGTCATGTGCAATGCCCAGGGTATTATCATGAATGTGTGTGCTGGCAGCCCTGGCAGTTATCATGACTTACATATCTTGCATGAATCACAGCTGTACCAGATGTTTGCTAGGGGGGACGTACAACATGGCCATTTACTGAGGGATGCTGGCTGCGCATTGAAAACATGGATGATGTCACCAATCAGAAATGCACACACACCCATGGAAGAAGATCGTAATAGGGGACACGCACACACTTGGAACATCATAGAGTGTGTGTTTGGGCTTCTGCAGTCATGGTTTCAGTGCCTCGATATATCTGGTGGAGCCCTGCAGTACTCTCCATCCACATGTGCACATATGTTCATAGTATGTGCCATGCTTCACAATATTATCCTGCGGAAACAGCTGCAGCAGGATCAGTAAAGGGAAGGGATATGCTGCCCCCCAACACTACCTAAGTCACCACAGCCACAGTCACAGGAGGACTCAGAGGAAGATCCCCCTGATGAGATCCCTTTAGGCAGATGTAGGCATGCCCAGTACAGCCTGGCTTTGACTAAGAGGCAAAGCATAGCACATACACTGACATCCTAGGGCCCTAGAGACTGACACCTTACTCCTACTCACATGCATATACTAAAATTGTTGATGAAGGGCAACCCACATAACCTGTACTTATCCATGTATTGGCTGTGCACTGTTTGTATCACACAGAGTCAGCCCTGAACTACAGTTCTGTCAATTCTACATTTGCAAGATAAGTCTCTAACTTAAACGCTACTTGTAGGGATTACTATAATATGGTCTTTACACACAGTGCAGACTGGAAAAGAAGTTGTTGACTGCAACTGAGCTGAAAATATAAGTATCTTGCTTTTTTTGATTATTTTTACAGATTACTGTTTTTAAAATTTAATATATATATATATAGCACTTTGTCTATTCTGTATCTTTACAAATCCTTATCTGTTTAAAAAACTTGTGTCTCTAGTGCTTGCTGGCTGTAGGCTATTGTTTTAACTGAAGCATTTCCTCTGTGTAATTATCTTTGGCTAGTGGGGGCTGGTTCCTTTGTGTTCTGAAAAGCTGTTTTGGTATTTAAGCCCTAACTTTGATAGGGTTTCTGTCTTTACACACAGTGCAGACTGGAAAAGAAGTTGTTGACTGCAACTGAGCTGAAAATATAAGTATCTTGCTTTTTTTGATTATTTTTACAAATTACTGTTTTTTAAATTTAATATATATATATAGCACTTTGTCTATTCTGTATCTTTACAAATCCTTATCTGTTTAAAAAACTTGTGTCTCTAGTGCTTGCTGGCTGTAGGATATTGTTTTAACTGAAGCATTTCCTCTGTGTAATTATCTTTTGGCTAGTGGGGGCTGGTTCCTTTGTGTTCTGAAAAGCTGTTTTGGTATTTAAGCCCTAACTTTGATAGGGTTTCTGTCTTTACACACAGTGCAGACTGGAAAAGAAGTTGTTGACTGCAACTGAGCTGAAAATATAAGTATCTTGCTTTTTTTGATTATTTTTACAAATTACTGTTTTTTAAATTTAATATATATATATAGCACTTTGTCTATTCTGTATCTTTACAAATCCTTATCTGTTTAAAAAACTTGTGTCTCTAGTGCTTGCTGGCTGTAGGCTATATACTTGGTGGCTTTGCAGTTGCCCGCCCCTACTGTGACACTACTCCCAGTCTAGTGTCATTAGCTCATTCTGCCTAATACAGAGAGAACATTTGATAGGCCTTCTGTTCCTCCTTTTTCCCTTTCAAAAAGTAAAATAAAACTTTTTTTTTTTTCTTTCGCCTGAACCTCCTTGTGTTCTGACTGTGCTTCTCAAACATTTTGGAATTATACAGTATATTTCAGAGCATTTATTATAATTGTAATAGCCTTAATATTGCTACAACTCAAGTGCTCTAGGTTGCACTGCATCTGAAGTGTTTGTGTGTTTTAGCTGCTTTTCTGTATATATAGACTTTTCTGTTTCTTTTACTAAATAAGCTCTGTAAAGTTGTTTTATTGCATTTCTGCCTTTATTTCTGAGGTTGTTTTGCACTTTTAAAGTTTGTTTTTGCTTAGTTTAATTGGTAGGCTACACACTCAAGTGCGCTAGCCGAATTAAAGCATTTACTGTGTTTCTGTACCTAATTTCTGCTACTTTGTAAAATTCCTTGTTTCCCACCTTTACTGAACTAGAATAGTCCAGTCTTCAGGTATTGCTGATCTCTGGGCTGTGTCATAGTTCCTGTGTTGCCCATATCCTTATTTGGATAGGAGGAAGCTTCTTTGTTCACCTGTGAGAGTGGGGAGCTCTGAGCAGCCTATCTGTCCCTTGAGGAGTGGTTCCAGCCCAGTGACCTGTAGCTTATGGGCTGTTTTGGGCCATTTCCTATCTCTTTCTAACCCCCTGCTTTAAAGCCAGCTTTAGCGCACTTTTGCGCTTGTAATATAAAGTTTGTCCTGTTTGTTGCATTTACCTGTTGAGGCTACACACTCAAGTACGCTAGCCTGTGTCACATATTTACTGCATTTTCCTGCTATTTGTTGAAAAAAAGAAAAAAAAAATTATTATCCTTGTTTCCCGTCTTTCCTGACCTAGAGTAGTCCAAATACAGGCTTTGCTGTATTCTGGACTTTTGGAAATTTCCTGTGTTGTCCATTTCCTTTCTTAGATAGAGGGAGGTTTCTTTGTTCACCAGTGGCAGTGGGGAACTTAGAGCAGCCTATCTATCCCTGGAGGAGTGTTCCCAGCACAAGAATCTGGTAGTCTATTGGCCATTTTGGACCAATTTCTAGCTCTTTCAAATCCCCCTGTATAAAACCCGCTTTGGCGAGGTTTTTGCTCTTGTTACTACTCAGCCAAGCTCCTCGTGGTCCTGCAGAGTGGTGCTAGCAGCAGAGAGGCTAAAAGAGCGACTGCTAACCTGATAAAAGTGTTTTTTCCTGCTACTACCTGGGCGACTGTCCGATCTAGCTAAACTGCAAATATTTCTGCTTCTTGAACTGTTTTAAACTGTCTAAAGTTGTTTTTGCACCTGCACTTTTAAAGTTTGTCCTGTTTGTTGCATTTACTTGTTGAGGCTACACACTCAAGTGCTGTAGCCTGTGTTACATATTTATTGCAATTTCCTGCTGTTTGTTGCAAAAAAAAAAAAAGTTATCCTTGTTTCCCATCTTTCCTGACCTAGAGTAGTCCAAATACAGGCTTTGCTGTATTCTGGACTTTTGGAAAGTTCCTGTGTTGCCATTTCCTTTCTTGGATAGAGGGAGGCTTCTTTGTTCACCAGTGGCAGTGGGGAGCTTGGAGCAGGCTATCTGTCCCTGGAGGAGTGTTCCCAGCACAGGAATCTGGTAGTCTGTTGGCTGTTTTGGGCCAATTTCTAGCTCTTTCAAGTCCGCCTGTATAAAACCCGCTGTAGCGCAGCTTTGCGTGATTTTGTGCATAGCTTCATCGAGCGCCGCTTATTTGAGTTTGAGCCTTGGAACTGATCTAGTTCTCATAATAAACACCCTATTCCTATGCTAAAGCCTAGCACTTGCTCACTAAAGCAATTATATAAGTCAGCACTAAAAAAATTAAGAGCACTACACCCTCACAAACTCCCCTTGAGTAACTTGTTCCCAATTGGCCCTTTTTTCAATTATAAAGGAATTCCCAATACTATTCTAGCATGTCCAAAGGTCAGTTGTCAATCTCCTCTCCGGTCCAGCTGGTGAACCTGGGAATCTTGAGGCAATGTTACAACTGCCTAATGTACACAGACAACCCTCTCCTCCTTCCAACAAATTCCAACACATGTGAGAGATGTAACCATATAGCCAAACTGGAGGCTAAGCTCTCTCAACTCAGTACTGGCGTAACCAGTCAGGAGGAGAAGGAAACCACACTCACTACAATTCCAGTCTCACATAGACCTACCACGACAGCAAACCAAACACATAAACACACAAAAAACATACTTAGAGGCTCTAAATAAAAATCTGCCTAAGCAGCAAAGACCTCCAAAGCAGACACCCAAGCAACCGCTACCCCAAAACAAAACACATGCAACACATAGCTCACAAAGCCAGTGTGCCAAACAGTCACAGCCCTTAAGGCTAAACAACACACCTGATACACTTGTAATAGGTGACTCTATCATCAGGCACACTGACGTCCCGCTCACCAAGCTGAACAAGGAGAAGGTCACGGTGAGCTGCCTATCGGGTGCTAGGATCCGCCACATAACACAAGCACTCAGGTCACTCCAAGGCAAGTACAAATATGACTCAGTCATTGTCCATGCTGGTGTGAATGACCTGAGACATACCTCCCTGGACTACATGAAAAGAGACATAGAGGAGCTCTCTGGGCATGTAGCCCAGGCCGGTATGACCCTGACCTTGAGTAGCATCTTACCCTCACCAAGAATGATGCCACAGTATGAATACAAGATTATCAATTTCAACAATTGGCTTAAGTATTGGTGTCATTCAAAGGGGATCCAATGCCTGTCAGCCTGGGATGACATGCTCGACAAGCCACGATGCTTCGCTAGGGACAGCTTGCACCTGTCACCCCTGGGCTTTCGGATATTGGCAAAGGCTCTTGCTACCCTCATAGTGCCTTTTTTAGGCAAGGCTCAAAAGACAAACCTACCTCCATAGGTATCACAAGGGATAAGAAACTAAGAGTAATGCTACTCAACGCCAGAAGTCTAAACCTCAAGATGCATGCACTCGAAACTCTCCTTAGCATGGAGAACATCGATATCTGTGCAGTAACAGAAACCTGGTTCAAGGCTCTCGAGAGCACCCCAGCACTACCAGGTTATACCTCATACCATGCTTTTCGGCCCCAAAACTTGGACCGAACCACAAAAGGAGGGGGAGTATCAATATTCGTCAAAGATACCCACACCTCCAGGTTGGTGGCACAGCACGAAGCATCAGAGACTATCCATGTGCAACTAACAGTGGGTAAAACTGCCTTCCAGTTTATAGCCTGCTACAGACCACCCTCCCAAACCCAGGAACCCCATTCGGCCTTCCTGAGAACACTGGAAAATATGAAGGTCTCTCCAAACACCATCATATTGGGTGACTTCAACTACTCAGCCATAGACTGGGAGCATTACTCTAGCTCCAACACCCTAGCCCAAAGGTTCCTAGAATTTATAAACTCAAATGCTATGGAACAACTTGTTACCACTCCCACAAGAGGGGAAAACATACTGGACCTGATCATCACCAACATGGGGACTCTATGCTCCAGACCAGAAGTGTATCCCTCACTGGTAAGATCAGACCATAAACTAATCTCACTGGATATTCACATCCCGACCCCACCCCATGCCCAGAAAACCACAGTGAAAAACTTCTCTAAAGCAAATTTCACACTCCTCAAAACCGAAGTGGAATCCTTCAAAGCCCCTGGGCCTCTGGATAATACGGCCCAGACCACAAAATCCTTTATAAACGCATTCTATGAACACCTTCAGGAATGCATGGATCATGCAATCCCAAATAAAACCAAGACCCAATCCTCCAAAGGCAGGCGTCCTGTCTGGTGGACCCCAGCCATAAACAAACTATACAATAGAAGGAGGAAGCTACTACATGACAGAGCAAAATCCCAAAAAGGGAAGGCATCTCTGATCAGTATTAGCAAAAAACTACGGGCACTCATAAAATCGTCTAAGGCCAGCTTCGAGAGAAAATTGCACAGGACACTAAGGATAATCACAAGGCTTTCTTTAGTTATGTTAGGAACCTGGGTGGGAATTCCCAGATATGCTCAGAATTAGTCCAAAATGACAAAAATACACGAACCCACAGACATTGCCAACATCCTAGCTGACAGGTTCAGCGCAAACTTCTCCCCCCCCTCCCCACCAAAAGGGCTAATATCTATCCCAGCAGAGTGCTGCTCCCCTGACATCTCAGATGCTCAGGTAAGAGCTGCCCTCTCCAAAGCAAGAAACACAGCATCAATGGGACCAGACGGTGTCCCGGGCTGCGTCCTACATGAACTCCAAGAAGAGCTAAACCCAAACCTAAAACTACTGTTCAATCTCAGCCTTACTACAGGATATGTACCCAAAGAGTGGCGTACAGCAACAGTGGTCCCTCTCCACAAAGGTGGTGCCTCAACGGATCCTGGAAACTATCGCCCCATAAGTCTCACTAGCTTGGTCTGCAAAGCTATGGAAAGGATCATCATGGACCTTATAAATAAAGATATTGGGGACCTACAGACACTGGATCCTACCCAGTTCGGCTTTGTTAAGGGCAGATCCTGCCTCTTAAACCTGGTCAATTTCTTTGAAACAGTCACCAAGGCCATTGACAAGGAGAAGGTCGTCCACACAGCCTACCTGGACCTCGCAAAAGCCTTCGATACAATACCCCACTCGGGCATTATAGATAAGCTCACCAGCTTAAATATAAACCCCTATGTCACTAGATGGGTTGCAAACTGGCTCAAGGACAGAACCCACATGGTTAGAATAGCTGGAGCCATGTCAGACTCCAAACCAGTTACAAGTGGCGTCCCACAAGGCTCAGTCTTGGGACCTCTCTTGTTCGGTATATATTTCTCGGAGGTACAGGCCAACATGGAAGGACTGTGGCTGACCAAGTTCGCAGATGACTGCAAACTGGGCACCATAATAGACTCTCCAGCTGACACAAGCATCCTCCAAAAGGGCCTCATAGAAACAGACAACTGGTGCCAGAGCCATGGCCTCAAGCTAAATGCCAAAAAGTGTATAGTCATCCCCTTTGGCAAAAACAAAGTGCCCACAAATTACCACATAGGTGGTAATCCATTAAGTACAGAAGCAGTAATTAGGGACCTGGGGACCCAAGTTGATAGCAATCTCTCATTTGACAACCACGTGGCCAAAGTGGTTAGAAAAACATTTTATATAGCCCACCTAATCATGAAGCGATTCACATCTAGATCAGGGGAGGTCATCGTGCCTCTTTACTCATCCCTCATCAGGCCCATAATTGAGTACAATGCCCCTTTTGGGATGTACCTTACCAGACACCTGCAACAACTGGAAAGACCCCAAAAGTACCTCACCAAGAGGATCAAGGGCTCAAACAGATGCCGATGCTGCCGGTTAAAGAAACTCCAGCTCTACTCAGTGGCATACCGCCTGCTCAGAGGCGATCTGTGCCTGACTTATAAAGCCATGTCCAACCCGGAATTAATGGACATGCTGCACCTCAGAAAATCCAAATCCCATCGAGCTACGCACTCAAGGGACTTAAACCTCAGCACTGAAATAAATAGGACATGCTGGAGGGACAGATTCATAACCCAGAGGCTCCCTTCACTCTGGAATAAAATCCCAGTCCAGGTTAGGCAGAGTACCTCATTGACTCTCTTCAAGAGGAATCTTGATGAGTGGATGGGAGATCGTAGGTTTACCCCGGGTATCACTTCTGTGTCACTGTTAGACAGAAGCGCAGTATACTAACCTCGAAAAAGGGCATAGCAAAATTAATTTAAAATGGGTGGCGAAAGCCATACACACTCTGGCTAGGCTTATAAATGCCCTAGAGCAGATAGCCTAGTATGAACCTATGAACCTATGAACCTATGGTATCATATGTATGGATCTGCTGCATCTAAGCAAGGAAATATAGTGGGTTAGGTGGACAGAAGTAACATCCATATGGGACTACAGATACCCAGTCCAATAGTATGTGTTCCCTAATAATCACTAGGCCTCATGGTTGGAATATTTACTACATCAGTCAAGGGAGATGTTAAACAGTGTGGTTACATGATATTTGGACTACTGCCTATCCCAGAAAACCACGTACTGTTGTTCCCTCACCCCCAACAGAGCAATGTTCCCATATAACTGCTTTAACAGTAAGTCAGCAATGGTGTATAAGCAGAACAGGCAATCTCAGGGCTGTAACATAGAACGCGATGACACATTGTATGTCATGTAATGCAGGAATAACTATGTACATATTTATGTTGTTGATTGTATGATGGCTGACTTCTCTGGCTGGCAGTCTGTGTGGCTCAGTGGACTAGGGAAGTTATGGGTGTTGGTGTTGATGGTTCTAATTTGGAAGTAATCATAACTTTTGCATGTGAGGTATTTTTATGTTGGTGTTTTCACAGACTGTCAGTCTTTGTGTGGTATAACATTATGAACCTCAGTCGCATATTAAGTATAGCAGACAGCTGAGGAATGTTGTAGACATTTTGAGTGAAGTGCAGTACTGCAGAAACTGGGACAGATGTCATTGTCTGTAACACGCAAAATCCCAGACTGGAGTATAGGCAGGAGTGGCCTGGTGTCACTATATAAGTACTGATAGTCCCACTGGGCATGCCCATACACTTAGTTAAAATGAGCGCAATTCTGTTGCCCCTTCATCAAAATTACCTGTTATGTATAGATATGTCTATACATACAGATATATACATATACATATCTATCTGTCAGTATCTCTCTCTCACTATTATCTCTCTCTCACATACATAGTATATCTATCTCTATGTAGTGTCAAATAGATATATACCAATATATATATAGCTATATATATTAAAATGATACATAGACACTCCCCATATATCTACATAACACATATACATATCATACACACACATTTATATATACATTCGTGTTATATACATAAATATGTGTGTGGGTGTCAGTATTGTCCTACATACCCTAATAATGGTGAGTAAATCTTTACTATCACACATCCATACTGTTGCTCAAAGCAGCCAAATTAAAGATGCAGCAGTACATAATCCACTTACCTACAGACACCTGTACTTGCTGGATGTCACCACACAGACAGGCACAGGTGAGCAAGTGGAGTAATGTATAGTGTTAATAATGCATGCATGGCCTTGTTCCTGCCCACAAGATTGCCTAAGTGCAAACAGCCACATATGGCCATACTAAATGTACACACATATCTAGGATAATAGTTATCTCACCACTAGGATACTAGTTGTAGATAACAGTATGAAGCAATATCACTCTGCAGGCCACAAATGCTGTTCAACACAAGCCTACTTTGTCTAATGCTCAAGTATGTGCCTGCAATCACATATATAACAGACTTAACCTGTGGCATGTGCAAAAGGTACTGTGATCTATAGTGTGTAAGACTAGACAGGTAGGGGTTCTAATCTCACTCCAGGCTACTTGGTGCATGTGTGTGTGTGCGCATGTGTGTGTATATACCGCTGCAAAACAGCTGCCATGCCCTCAGGGGCTATCCACCTGCAATGGTTATGCACTTTTTGACCCTTTAACTCGCTGTTGGCTTCCAAACTGCTCTTTTCTACAAGCCTGATGATGTCATCCACTGTAAAATTACTGGCTGACAGCATAGTATCAGACCTAATCCGTGGTGTGTGTGATAAGTACTGGGAGCTATAGTGTGTAAGAGTAGATAGGTAGGGGTTCTAATCTCACTTCAGGCTACTTGGTGTGTGTGTGTGTGTGTATGTTCATATGGCATAAATATGATCACCTTGATAACATGGATATAGGTAGTGTTATGCAGTTTATTCACCCCTGAGTATGTACATCAAATTATGTGACTGATGTGCTACTTACCAGGTACATAGGTCTAACTGATGGAAATAATACAACATATATATTTGCATGAAGTTTATGGCCAGTAGTATGTCAACAGGCATGTGGTCACAGTACCCTCTTGCAGGATAGTGGCATACCACAGAGACTCTATGAGTGCTCACAATTTGCAGGCATCAACCAACATTGTTAGCCACAGTCAGTCAGTAGTCATGTGTATTGTGGTTAAATGGATTCCAAGCAGTAGAAGACCGAGGACTGTGCCCTGTTGAGGACTGTTGCTTACCGATCAGCTATTGGAGGTGGGTGACTCTATGTTCCATACGTGTGCCAGAAATGGGCCACTTAGTGACCCCTACAATGACAGTATCGTGGATGCCTAAGTGGGTGTTTTGTAAATGTTGTCTGAGCAGGTGATATAGTCAGATGACTTGGCTCAGTTTAGAGGGTTGTATGCCCTGGTGTACCTTCACCCAGGTCCTCGGTGACTGCCTCAGAAATGTCCATCACATGTAACAGTCATGCTCCCCCTGTCATACATCCAAACTGTGTACAGTCAAGTATGTGTAGAGCACATATATGTGTGCTGATCAGCTCCATAATGACTGCCCCTACAGGCAAACAGATATGGATACTTAGACAAAAAGGTGTGTAGTTATGTTTGTCAGTGGATGCACCACCTCTGTGCAAGGGTATAACAATTGCAGTTGTCCACTCAGCTGGTGTGTAGCCAGTAGTTTCAGTATGATTGCAAGGGTTTCCCAATGATATTAGTAATCCTTGTCAGATCACATGTGGAATGCAGCCTGGAATGTTAGCATGTGCAAGAGATGGTGTGTATCTTCCAATGAGGGGCCAGTTACGAACTGCTCTGTAAATATGGAAGTTATGGGACAGGTTGTAGAATGTCATGTGCCACGTGTGTTGGGGACAAGGGAGTCTGGTTGATGCAGAGAGAGTGAGAGTACAGGTTAGGTATGAGTACAGACCCATCATATCTGGCATCATGATGTAAGAGCTCACTGACAATCTGGGCCTGTCCTTTGAGATCACACATGTAACTACACTGTGCGTTGTGGTTCTGCTTTGTGTGGGTGGCTACTTTTGTCACTGTGTCTACTCAACATCACAACAACGCTATGTGCTTCTTTTAGCTGAGTAGGCAGTGCCTCCATGTTAGGGGACACCCTCACCCCAGCTGTTACACAGCACTGTCCACCGGTTATTGTGCAACCTACCACCTGCTAATAGCAGTTGTCCACCAGTCAGGTTTGCTGAGCTATGATGAGCCTGCATCCTTTCTGTCACATACAGCTAAGTTCATGCGATTGTAATGTTGCTGACATAATGCTTGGGTGTAGAGCTTTGCATACTTGCCTGTCCCATCTGAAGACGGAGGTGCAGTAATGCTATGTCAGCCATACCACAGGAGGTAATACATGGCTTTCTTGACATATATATCTGTATTGTCTGCAAGGGGGGGTATGTGCCGGTAGTTCTAAGGAGAATGATCTGTGGCCATATTCCACCAGGGAGGACCTCACGTTGGGGGCACTGTCATGATCACCCATATTGGTAAAGACACAATGCAATACATTGTTTCCCATTTGGAGATATCACAGCATGCTGCAGGGCATTGTAGGTAAGGAGCTGGACTATCCTTTGGGCAAGTGAGCCACACCTTGAGGAAGAGACACAGTGTGTACATATTACACTTCCCTAAAGTGTTTGTGCTCTGTACAGGCACCTTGCATGACTCTCTTCTTGCAATATGCTGGAAGTAGCTGCAATACTTACTTGCACAGAGGACAACTAGCATGTAGTGCCAAGTGGTGTCCCCAGATCTCTAAGTCATGTCACCTGAAATGGCATGAGAGGAGTTAGCATGGATACTAGCACTAGCACTGTTGTACACATATTGACACTGGACCAAACACTGTTACTTTTGCTCAAGGCCAGATCATGCCTACCAACTTTAACCGGTGAAGCCCATTGACTGTTAAACTATGTAATGGATGTCGGACATATGTCTCACTCTACAAACCATGGCATGACATGGTGTATGACAAGACTAGGCCAGCAGGCCTTACTGTGAACTGTGTATGTCATGTACACAGCGTTATGTCAGCTGTTGGATAGACAAGTGTCTGACAGGGGTTCCGGCATGTAGAACCCGAGACAAATGCCCGTGAGCTACAATACCAAAAGCAGAAGGCTGCAGCACAGTTAGACCATAGAGCAGTGCGACTGAAAGAGAGATATGCCATGGGAATCCACGCGGTCGGGAAAACCGGCAAATGGAGACGTCCCCTAAAGTATGTACGCGGGCTGTCACCCGAGAGTGGAAATAGCCACACTACGCAGCCAAGCAGCGGAACAAGTGGCTAAAAAGGACCGCACACATGTATAACATAAAAGCAGCATACTTGTTGTCCATCACAAGTCCACACACAACTCATACAACAATCCATGCTGAGGGAAGCTGACAGGGAAAACCAAAGAAACTGCAGCCACTGCAGAGTGATACATACATGTGCACTGTCCAGTCCAACAGTAACAACACCACAAACACCCTGCCAATACCACCTAACAGTACAGAATGGCACAGACAGCCCTGAGCTGTGCAGAAAATTTGTAGCCCATATTCCATATACTTGTGGCTATCTGGCAATGTAGTGGAGCAGCAGAGCGGAGGTAGAAAAAAGAGACAGACATTTGAGTTTTAGACTTCATACCTCTCAGAAAGTACATGCTAATGCAATACATGTTAGTCTATCAACTGACAAAGCTTGTCACAGCAAGAAGTACACAGTGTCCTTGTGTGTACCACTGTTGGTAATGGCTTTATCACATGACCAACCCAAAGAGGTGGAGAGGCATGCCTGCAACAGACAGACACTGTCCTGCGAGAGCCACCCTAGTGCAGTGGCAGGTGGGAAAATGCCAACCCTGGCAAGCACAGACTACCTACCCAACAGTAGGAAAGAAGCACTGTAGAAAGGTACACTGACATGCAGGGGTAGCAACTCACCTCCCAGTCCACAGCAGCATGTGTGCATTGTGGGGGCTGCCAAACCCATCCAATGGTAGCTGCAGCTGGGTTACACAAATATGCAGGCCCATGTAGACAGACAAGGGTGCAACACAGGGATACCTCCCTATGTAACCTCTGTCACTGAATCTGAGACTGGGCCCCACATCCTGATTGGCCAGCAGCAACAGCTGTGAGTTAAAGGGGACCTGTGCAGTACATGTAGAACCTGTGTTGCAAGCAAGCTGTGTAGACTCCTACCAGACTACAGTCACTTGTCAACCCCACGGCTGCGGGAACTGCACATAGAGAAACCCTAGCAGACCAGGCAGTCAGAGCAAGGTGGTGTGTAGATAGCTACACAGGACCACTGTGGCAGGCAGTGCTAATTCAGATGCTACAACACAAGGTGGTGTACAGTAACAAACCCAACATCAGATAGTGACTTGTACCGGAGTCATGTCTACATCCTGTTCCCTGCTATACTTGATGTGATGGATATCAAGAGGCCATCGACAAGTGGCATTACCATGATGGAATCTAGGTACCTGTATAGCCCTAGTCAGCTTGGCAACAGATACAGCACAGTGTACAGCCAATGGGGCAAACCAATGCTGGTAGTGGAGGGATACCTCTACAATTTATAGCATGAAGCACTGCCTAAACAGTACTGGGCATGTATCGAGCAGAGAGTAAAGGCCTGCAGAGGTCATGCCATCACTGTTCGCCAGGATGAGGGGGAAGAATTGCTGAAATCACTGCAACACCAGCATGGCCCAAATGCAACAACAGCCCAAGTGGCTACATTGTGAGCAGAACTGTGGCAGAGGGCAGTAACTGGCAATGACCTGCCAAGCCTGGTAATGTAGAGTGTCATAGGCACAGCGGACAACAATGTACTACAAGAAATGCCTTGCCATGTCACCCTGCATCATAGCATAACCAGGGTATGGCAGAGGGCACGGACATCCATGTCCACACCTCCAGTAACACTTGCAGATATCGATGTCAGCCAGTATCCACTCCGTAGTTGCAGCTTTATCCTCTGTAGAAGGTCTGATATGGATGGGACTGATTCCTTGGTTCTACTAACTACATCACAGAATCTGACAGATCTGTGCAGGTCTGACATCATTCTTGGAGATTGGCACCTTCCCAACACAGGCCGATATATGCTGCCAGCTATATACATTACATGGATGTATTGGCACCTCCACCTCAGCAAGGATTGTCCCCCTGGTGTACTGTCTCATGACATGAAAGTCAGAGTCTGCATACAACAATATGTGGTAGATACTGAAGGGTATGGCCTTAGAACAGGGATGCACTTTGGCTCCACAGTATATTATGACTGATTTTGAGAAGGCAGCGATCCATGCCAGCCATAAGGTATTTCCTAAGAGTATTCTAAATGGGTGCCTATTCCATTTTGCATAGATCATTTGGTGCCAGATCCAGCATCACCACCTTGTGGCCCTCTATGGTACGGGCACTGCTTTCTCAGTTGCCATCCGCAAGCTGATTGGTTTGGCATTCCTATCACTGGAAGATGTTATCTGTGCATTTCTGGGCATTGTGGCTACCTTACCTGACTGTGCTAAGCCTATAGGTTTATTTCTGGACCGTCATTATGTGCGAGGCCGACCATGGAAGTATGCATCCCGCTGCTCAGCACAGCAACATCTGCCATCTTCCTACCATTTGAAGTTTTGGAATGTGTGTGACATCCCTGACATGGACTTCCCGAGGACTAATAACCAGGTGGAGGCATGGCATCATTGGCTGAAGGTGTTACTTGGACTCCCTACAGTGCAGCTGTCTGACCTTCTGTCTGTTCTGCAACAGGAACAGAACCTGACAAATACCCGGTGGGAGTCACTTTTGAGGGGGATGCCTGTGACACCGCGTAGGAAGGCTATTGTTGTAAGGGAGCATCACCTAAAGCACATCTTGCAACATAATTGTGACTACAGTGATGTGCAGGATTTCCAACGTGCTGTGGCACATTTCTACAAGTTGTGAATATATATGGGTTTAGTACGCACCAAGCACTACACACATCACTTTACATATTGTGTTAATAAAGGCTTTGCCCACAGCACACATGTTTCATATTACCACTTTCATGCCCACTTGGCATCCTATGACAGCCACATGTTCGACTGACAGTCACACATGGTGGCTTCTGGGGGGTGCAGAGTGTATCACTGTGGGGGGGGGGGTTGTGTCTGCCACCTATGGTTAGGGTGCAGGGGGTTCCTCTGTTCCCACAGGGAATTGTCAGCAGGCATTTGTCACTGCAGCTAAACTGCCAACCTACCATGTGTCCACATCCAGCTGTCTCACAGGGGGGTGTTGCACTGCCTAGGCACCTGAACTCATCTGACAGTCATATTCTGGGAAGATAGCACTGGGAGACCTACACTGCAATGACACCAGTCACCAGTGCAGTTCACCATACTCCACTATTGGCATACCCCATCTACCTATTCTCTCTCTGCAGTCACAGCCACAGTCAGTAACTTCTGAGTAGTACATTAGGAGGTGACTGCATATTGGGAGCTGTCATAGAATCCCACACTGAACCAACAGTTACACAGTCAGTTGTTTTCTGAGCCTCTGACAAAGACTAACAAACAATGACTGCACTATACTATCCTGTAGGAACTCATTCACCCCTGCAAAATATTGTAGTGTCTGCACACTGCACACAGCTGAGCCATTACATATGCAGTTATGGACACAGAGAGTAATGTAGCCTTTGACTTTCATTGGTCGGTAAGATGTGGGGATGCATTCACTTTTGTACAACCTATACTGACAGGTTTGGAATGTAAATCTTAGACTGTCACTGCTATACTGAATGTGGCAGCTGTCACACCTATCACTTTGTGCAATGGCACCCCTGCTATGTCATTACACAGGGATATCGTACAACTGTAGCAGACACACAGATTCCATGGTACACCAATACACAGTGTAGATAACATGTCCTATGGAGTCTGTGTCATGACTATTAATGTGTAGTCTGTCTCCTAAATGCTTTGGAGGAGATGTGTATGGCTCCATCCAGGGAGGTGTCAGATCCCACTGTATACCTCCTGTGTATCCATGACAGGGCTAGCACGTCTCATCTGTTCTACACTCCTACAACATCACTGTGGTATATATAGTACATGCTGGAGAGATAGGTATGTAACACAGACAGTACATCCTACATGAAACAGGCCCCCCCTATCCATGTGAAGCACACATCTGCTGTGACACACATCATGTGCAGGTTACAAAATGGAATGCAGAACACAACAATCAAAACTGGTGTCAGGCAACTGTCTGTACTTGACGCAGGATATTTATGGATGGGTCATCTCCATCACCACAGCTTATAGATGTGTGAGTTCCCAAAACCCTGGTGACACTTACCAAGAGTAGCAGACCTGTTCACAGATTAGGGATGCATGAATAAGTTGAATGGTGCCATTGTTCTTGATAGCCTGTTGTACACATATGAACCTATGGAGCCATGCATTTATAGTGCTGTACCTTGCTGAAGACATATTTCTGCTGTGCTGATATGCCATCCTGTGCTGCTTTATTGCCACTATGTATCCATAGGTTATCCCAACAGACTTCAGAAAAAGAAACAGAAACAGGTCCATGACACACCTGTCATCGTGCAACTATACAGTCATTACAACTTCATACAACATTAGGTACACAAAAATATGTACTCATGACAAATGCCAGCATATGGTATCTATCATTAATCACTACAAGTGGCATTGTAAAACTACTGCATTACACAAGTACATGTTAAATAATACAGTCACCCTGTGCATCAGGCACATAGCTTCATTTCCCTGCCTTGATGGTGAGAATGACAAGGATGTGGCACAGGTATCATCACTTGCACAGGGTGTTGTGTAAGAGTGCAGGAGGCCTAGGATGACCCAAAAGGTTGACAGCATGTGTGTGAGTCAGGAAGGAAAGCAGGTAAGATGGACCATGGAAAGGTGCCATATGTGTCTGTAGGTGACCTGTATTTGACAGTGGTGTGTGAGTGTATGCGTGTACACAGACAAGCTCAGTGCTAGCCCTAGATTGTATATGTTGGACAGCTTTGGACCATACATGGTAGAGTTGACAGTTCACTGTATCCGGCCCCAAACATGGGAACTGTCTCTGCCAGGAGTTTCACTGGACTTCCATGCCCAAGGTCAGAAGTGGTGCTATTACTTGATGGTGACTGTTGTCTGCTTGGACTGTGTCCCCCTGTGAATGCTCAGGACCATGAGCCCATGGCCTGCCACATCATGGTGTGAACAGCACACTCCCTGCTGTAGTGCCGGATGTACTGCCACTATGGGAGCATGATTGTGCATGGCCACATGGACTCTCAGCAGATGGGGTTGCTGACCTATGTCCATGAGTCTGATGCTCAATTTCAACCACATGTCCCAGCACAGAGAATGCACGGTCCAAGACAGACATTGCCTCAGCCCACCTTCTGTCCAATGCATCAGTGAACGGATCCAGGGTGTCTCTAATGTAGTGCAGACAGTCACAGATGTCAGACTGTGCTTCATCCATAACTCTAAGCATACGCCTGGTGTTCCGTTCAGTACATGCCTGCACCTCCATGATGGCCCAAAACATGTGCAGAGTGACCCCTGATGTGGCACCTGCAACAGGTGGTGGACAGACAGCAGGCCTCCTAAAAGTAACCCTGTCAATCTTCTTGTGTGGGACCTCACCCTCTCTCTGCCTATGGCCATTTTCTAAACTCAATAGAGCCATAGTTGCCACACTTTGCTGCTCAATGTCCACACCCTTTGACTGTCCAATACCTGTGGACTTTGGGGACAGGGTATGCGTGGGCTTACTATCTGTGTGCAGTGACAATGAGAGCAGAAGAGGGATGCCAACCTCTGGGTTAGATTCAGCCCCCCAAACCCCCACCTGTGCAACACTGTGGCCATCATCATCATCGTCATCAGAGTTTGAAAAGACAATGACATCAGGCTGTGTAGGGGAAAGAAATGTACCCCCCCACCCCCCGGTCACCTGCGATAAGAAATGAAAAAGTAATACATTCATACCTGCACTATTATGTTCTGCAGTACTATGTTGTGATATATTTAAGGTTCTATACACTGTCGTTACTATGACAGATCTGGTGAAATGGGACATGGGGTAACAACAATATGGAAGGAACTACAGATGATGATAACCAGGATAATGCAGTACTTAGTGAGCAGGTTACAGACTTAGATGATGTCTCTGAATAGCCCCCCCCCCCTTGCGTAGGTCCAACAGACTAAGGAATAGGGAGGGTTATGAACAACAATATAGGTACACAAATTTTCGGGGGGGGGGAGCAAGAAGGGGGAGGGGGAGGTACTAGGACAACTCAGTACCAAACTCCGCGACCTGGAAAACAATTCCATTCTGCAAGACAAAATGAACCCCTATAGATATACTTTAGAAGATTTTAGTATATACAATTTCAGTCATATTTCCTTAACCAAAGAACATTTTAGTCTCTTATCAAAGGGAACCAAGTTCATTCCTAGTAGAAGGGGAGATTTAACCAAAACAATTATGGATGTTAAAACCTTTACTAGGAAAATTAACTTCCAGGTTATATTTGATCAGAATAAAAATTATGAACCAGGAGATCTGGTAAAAAGAAGTACATACAATCCCCCACTGCACCCCCAGATAACAAATCTAGAGAATATACTCGAGAATGAAATAAGAACGAAGTATGGGAAAGTACACTATACAAGGAACTTAAGCCAGGCTGAAAGCAGCATCCTTGATGAATTAAGAGGGGATTCAGGCTTAAGAATTATGAAACCGGACAAAGGTGGGGGAATAGTATTGATGAACAGCTTTGACTATGAGGGGAAAATGAATGAAATCTTAGGAGACCCTAACAAATACTCCACAGCTTTAAAAAATGAAATAAATATTAGTTACAGAAGGATAGATATGGCCTTAGAAAGTTTATTTTTAGATGGATTGTTAGATAGGAAGACATATGAATATTTAAAAGTGGACAAACCTAAAATTCCTACTATTTTTGGAATCCACAAAATACATAAGAATGGAATGGATCCCCCTTTGAGGCCAATTGTTTCGGCTGAGGGTTCCAAAACTTTACCGCTAGCCATTCATGGATGTTAAGCTTAAGAAACTGTGGCTTAAGAGAACCAACATTTTGAAAGCTTCTTGGGATCTTCTAAGGACATTGAATCATGATCTGTGCAATGAGAATTTATGTTTCCTAACAATTGACGTTGTAGATTTGTTCTCAAGCATTCCCCACAGTGATGGACTAAGATACCTGGAAGAACTAATTTTTGAGGATGAGACTTTAACCCACGATGAGTGTACTGTGGTGATGGAGCTTATAGATTTGGTTCTAAAGTTCAACTTCATTTACTTCAAAGGTGAATTTTTTCACCAGAAGAAAGGAGTAGCAATGGGTGCCTCTTGTGCACCCACCTATGCTAATTTGGTTTTAGCCAAATGGGAAGAGAAGATGGTAACCGAATCAATATACAGTAACAACTGGTCACTTTATAGAAGATTCCTGGATGACATATGTATCTTATGGGAAGGGCCAAAAGAAGAGATAGAAAAATGTATTGAATATATTAACAACAGTACTAATTTTTTTGAATTTTCTTACAGAATAAATTATGAGAAGTTGGAGTATTTGGATATAGAAATATACAAGGAAAACTCACGTTTTAATTCCAGGGTGTATAGAAAGAGTACCTATTCTAACTCTTATTTGCACTTTGAAAGTGCTCACCCTTTGTACTCCAAGAAAAATATAGTTAAAGGACAATATATTAGGGCCTGCAGGATGACGTCCAGAGATGAAGATTTTGAAATGGAAAAAAGGTTACTAAGGAAAATTTTTAGGGTGAGGAAATACCCAGATGATATGATAGACAAAATTGAGACAGAAGTGACAGAAAGGAGACCAAATGACTTTAAGTCAATATTAGGATTACCAGTATTTGATACGGTAGGCCCAGTAAAAAAGGCAAATGACAATTTTGGCAGTGCACTCATCTTGGAGTGTAATGCTTGTGCAAAAATGGTAAGACAAACTATAGATAAGGAATGGAATACATTTTTTGCATTTACTGACTTAGAGAAACTAAAGAATGAAAAGCTAAGAGTAGTTTATAAGAATTCAAGTAACTTAAAACTTTTATTGGAAAATGGTACAAACCAAGAAGTTCAGAGATGGAGAAAAAGGAAGGGAACGTTTAAATGTGGACATTGTCAACAGTGTGCATACATGAGCAATGCAGAAAGTGTGTATTTGGAAAGCAGGGGGAATCACCCTGGAAGGCAAAGCTTTTAATAATTGTGACTCCTTTGGGCTTGTATATTTAGTGAAATGTCAAACCTGTGAAGCATTCTATATAAGGAAGACAGAACGCAAGCTCAGGAGAAGAGTATACGAACATATGTATGACCTAGAAACAAACAAACAGACTAATGCATTGTACAAACACAAACAAAGCTGTGAAAATGCATACTATACATTTTTGTGATAGGGTGGAAAAGAGTGGCAGAGGGGGTTTATGGGAGGAATGTTTGGACTACAGAGATTTATGGTGGCAGATAAGTTTGGAGGCCAATAAGCCACCGGGTCTCAATGAACATATCTCCATAGCCCCATTATTAAAACTGAGAGCAGCAAAACTGTGATATGCATTTGCACTTTATGTGAATTTTATCACGTTTTTACCCATGTTTTCCAATAGTTACAGTAGGTCTTTAAGCTTTTTTGTATTTGTATTTTTATTAAAATGTTGGGTTTGTACTATGTGATGAACACAAGTGTTACACTCATTTATCAAAGGTATTGAACTTATTTTCCCTTATATTTTCCTGTTTTTAACATTCTTTTAACTGAGTGAGGCTATACAATTTGCCTTTGGTTTACAATGCAATTTTTATAATACCTGTAATTTCATGAGTCATCCACTAGATGGAGGATCAAGTTCATTTAAAGCAAATATTCAAGTTGGTAATTTTAACCATTGAGTCCTACTAAATGTGTTTCTAATAGTATTTTAACTTTATGATTTATTCTTTGTAGTCAAGTGTTTTAAGGATTTTTATTTAAAACATATTTTTATTTCTACATATTTATTAATCAAATATTGTAACATTAAATGTGTTTTAATTGTGGCAACACAGAGAGATGCAACAAGAAAAGTTTTTGGTTTTAAACTAAATTAACCTTTCAATTAATTCATTAACCTAATCAATGTAATTAAGCGAATGGTATAAAAGCACTAGTAGTTTGAACAGCCCACATCTGAGGAAGTGATTTTTAAAACAAAAACATATGGTGGAGTGTTAATGTGCCGTGTTTCTGTGAAATAAAGTGAATTGAAGTGTGCTGAGCCATCTGTGGGTTTTTTCACAATTTTCTAAGCTTGCCCTGCTCAGGGCTTTATTGTTTTGCCTGAAAAGCTGCTTCATTTTGTGGATTACAAGATCTGGTAAAATCCCATCCTCATATAGTAGGACATGAGGACAGTACTCTTCCCACTAACAGCTGTACTTACTTGAAAATAGCATCTCATTACAGTACAATCTCATCGGCAGCAGTGAGCTACACTCTAGATATTTGTGTAGACTGCACAGTTGACACATATGACACTCTGTAGTATCCCAAAAATACCATTACATCTATCAGTGTTGTCACACCTACAAGGCATAGGTATGAGTTTAACATGTGTGCAGTTGGCAATCATGCTGACAGTACAGCAATGCAGACAGCAGTCCTGGGTTGACAGCCTAGGGATTATAATGCTGTAAACTTACATCTATAACAAAACAGTGTCATGCTTATCAGGAGCAGGACCATGGGTTTGGCCAGTACCTTACAGACCTGTGAAAAGTTGAGTGAGAGGTAATGTCAGTACCACTGCATGTTCCACCACCACAAGGTAATGCATCCATATATCTCACATTTACAGTAGTTACTATGTTAATTGTTATATTGGTCAAAATCTGAGCATGGCAGTCAAACTGCAGTGAAACCCTTCTCCTCCCCCCAAAAGCAGACAGACCTGACACCCACATAAGAATAGGTATGCCCTGACACACTGAATGCTACAGTATTGCAATGCTGATGAAAATAAGCTTACCTGCACTTTCCTCTGCCATGAACACTGTGGCACCCACATCTATGATGTAGGGTGTGATGGATGCCTGGGAGCTGTTCTGTGTGCCTTGACTTGCCAGGAATTCCTCAGTGGCTCAGAGTGGTTGTTCCACTGTGGGCCCTCCACCGGTGGCACCATGATCCCTGGCTACATCTGCTGCTTTTCTGCATGCAGCATTGATCATGTCTATTGAACAGTGTTGAACGTGCTCGTATGTCCTTCCCTGATAACCAGTGGCATTGACATCATGGACAAGGTCAGCCTGCAATACCTCCTGCTGTTCCCTGCTGTGCCTCTCACTGGACAGTAGGACTTCATGGTGTTAACGGATCGCTTCCACTATTAACTCATTTTCTGCATCAGTGAAAGCTGCACTGCATCTTGCATACATATTTCCCAAAAGACAACAAGCTGAGAATACATGTCAGGAAAACATAAGTGGAAGTACACTATGCAGAGATATAGCAAGGACAAAATGGCTGTATCACTACATAGCTATGAGTTCAGCAATACATGTTACAGGACATTTCGTTTTGCATTCTATAACTATTGCAGTTTTATACTTGACTGCAGTTGCAGTAGAACACACATGGATGGAATACAGCCAGACTGCATTTATTAAGACAGATTTCTTTAGGAATCAACAATGCTGCTTAAAACTTTATTGGTATTGCTGATAAATGTCTGTGAAGTCTACACACAATATCTGCCCACAGAGAGTCTGAAATTACGTTGTATTGTAAACTGTTATTATTTCCTTTTGCACTGAAAAGCAGAAAAGACTGCAGTGTCCCACTTAGAATCTCAAGGGGACTCAATATAAAAAGGGTTTGTTAGTTGAGCCTAACTATTGTCCTTGAGAATAAGCACAAGGTGTATACACTAAAAAGAAAGGATGTAATTTAAGCCATAATGAAATGTATTAGACACACGCTATGTACAAAAGGACTTTAAATTGCTAGTTTTGCACCTTTAAAGTAAAACTATATTTTAAGGCCATTGCTATCTACATTAGCTGAAAATGGTAAAATAAATAAATAAATAAATTCTATTACAGGAATATATTTAGTATGTTATAATTAAGTAATAATTGTTTGATAACAGTTGTGGCAATATAAATGTATAAACAATGGAATCCTATGACAGACAGAAGGGATGGATGGTTTTACAAGACTTGTAGGAGGAAAGCAAGAGGAAGTAGACACTGCTACGAGACATTTAGAGAAGCATATGGGCAGAAATGATAGCTGGCATGAGGAAAGGAAGAGATAGAGATTGGTGACTAGGGAATAAGTGCAGTTTGGAACATTAGGAATTAGGTGAGGTGACTTCAACTTGGACATAGTTGCAATGAGCCATCACTGATGTTGTGCTGTGTGAAGGCTGCCTCATTGTTAAATATGGGACTTATTTTGGAGGAGTTTGAAAATAGATGCAGAGAGTTGTCGTAGCGTACCCTCAGTGGGTAGTAATCACTTTGGGACTGTGGGTAAAACAGGATCTGTTAGGATACAGGGAATATCGTATCATATTTTACAAGAATAGTGAGAGTGCCAGCTAGGCTGTGGGAGAAGGCAGTAGATGAGTATTATTACTGTTACTATGATTATTATTATTATTACTATTATTATTATTTCATAGATGATAAAGTGTGGGTGGGAGGAAGGACTTCATCTGAGGAAAAACGCTGGGGGTGGCACAATACAATGGATGTGTTGAATAATGTAGGAAAAGGACAGGGCACATGAGTTCCATGATAATGACACTTCAGGAATTGATAGTACATGGAAGAGGTGGGTAGAGAAAGAAGACAGAAGTAGGCTGGAAGAAACTGCAGAAGGAATGAAGGCTTTGCCATTATTTTTGCCAAAATACAGAGAGGATAGTGGTGCTAGAAACATTTTTGATGGTATGGAAGGATAGAATATTTTGTGTGAAAGGACTGTTAAGTTTTGTAGTAGGCAAGTTATTGTGGTGATGGATAGTATGATTAATAAGTTGTATAGGAGAGTTGAATTAACAGAAATATTTTTTTCTCAGCCCATTTCCTGGTCACCATCAAGCTTCAGTTTCACTTTTTCATTTGCCCCCTTGCTCCTCTAGGTGATGACAGCCTACAGCCCATTTGTTCCTCCTAGGTAAGTCGATTCAGGAGTAGAATCTATGACAACACTGTGTAAAGGCAATCTAGGCAAGCACGTTTTGTTTTATGTCATGATTCACCGTTGCCCATGCCAACAACATCTCAAGGGATATTAGCCTTTGAGTACATAGAAATATATGCCTTTTCTGTCTCCCAAAGTGACCCTACAAGCCTCCTGCTGCCTTAAATGGAAATTGGCTCCAATAATCTCTGGTCTCCACCAGGAATTTAATGGGAGTCCAAATCCTGTACATTTGCCCCATACCACCCCTGCCCCAGTCAGAGAGGAGCAGTCTCTACCTCATCATTCCTTTCTCCCCCCAGCCGGTGCGTTCAGCACCTGGAGCATGATTTGAACATGAGTTAATGTGTTGTAGTCAGGACTTTATCTGTCCATGCCATGGAGATGGGGAATTAAAATAAAGATGATGTAGATACTACAAAGGAAAATAAGAGGCAGAGGATCAGGTGATATGTTTAAGCCAATAACAGGAGGTGGAAATTATGATAAATTTATCAAGGAATCAAACCAGCTTGAAAGCAAAACATTCTACTTTCTAGTATTGTTAAGAGAGATGTGCAAGATGAACAATATTGGTTCAAGAGTGAGAAGTTTGTCAAACCTTGCCCTGCTGTGGAATAGAATGTTACAGGAGTAAAATCAGTGAATGTGGAAGTGATGGGATTGGCTAAGTAAAGGAAGAAACAGATAGATAAGATAGTTAGTTCGGGAATTTAGTAACAAGAGAGCTGGAGTCAAATACACTGACCTCACGGTAAGAGTTTTTTATTCTAAAGAAATGGCAGTGGATGACGAAAGAAGTGAAAGAAATATGCATATGGGAAAATAAGTAGAATAAATTTATTTAATATTTGTTTACTGGGAAAGTCCAACTTAGAATGAAGCCAATTTTCAGTGGAGGCCTGGGGAAAAGCTCTCCAGATGCATGTTTTAGTAATGCAGTAGAAAACCCACACAGACACATGGAGGACATGCAGACTCTGCACAGAAGGCACTCTAGCCAAGAATCGAACTGGTGAACTCCTTGCTGTGAGATGACAATGCAGTCGCTGCACCACTGCACTGTAATGGCAGAGAGATAAAGAAAGTGGGTATGAACAGGCAAGGATAAACTTAAGGAGTTAGATAAGTGGTACATATATAGTATAGTACGCTGAGAAAACGATAAAAATCAGATAAACAAGTGCTAATATACAAGTAAAAGCAATGGCTGCAAAATAAAGATGAATTAAGCAATTAAATAAGTCGAAGAGAGTTAGAGAAAGTGAGAGATAGGTAAGCAAGGATGAAACCACTAAGTTAAAATGAAAGATTAAGAGAAGCGGGGATGGATCAATAATCAATTGATTAGAAGAGACAGGAGATGAATGTTGGCTGAATGCTGAGAATGAGGTCCACTGCTGATTTACAGGTTACATAGGAGGATGGAAGGTGGATGGATTGTGTGCTTTTGACTGAAGGGGGCAAGTAGCAAAAAATAAGCATGTCATAGAGGAATGTAAAAAGTTTTATTAAGGATTATATAATAGAAACTGGCATCAGAAGTGTTGAGGCTTGTGAGATGAAGACAAGGACTGGTGCCAAGGACTCTGGCAGATGAAAATGTTTGGTTTGAGATAGCAAATGTGAAGGAATAGTGGTTTGAGTACATAATGGACCTGGAAAATGGGTTTCTTATTGACTTTAAAAGCTGGCATGAGAACAGCGGGGACTACACCTGGTGGAGCCATTCAGTATGTCATTCAAAATAGAGAAACGTTCAGAATCTACATATGTTGCTTTATCAGATATTATTGTTAAAGGGAAATGTAATGGAAGAATTATGTATCTTTATATTATTCAATGTAAACTTTAAGTAATTAGCTGAAAGTGTTAGGATTCATGATGGGGAAGGCACATAGCTGCTTTGCAAAAGGGTAACTGGGGTGGAATATTGTAATGGAGGATAGAAATGAGGAGTATGGGGTAATATGTAGGAGGCATTTGGTTCACTTGAATAAGAATCCTTTGAATAGTTATGGAAGTTACAGGAAGATCTATGCACACTTATAGGAGGTAGATGATGAATAAGGTCAAGGTGGTTATTAACCATAAACAGGCGTATGTTGGGAGAATTTATACTGAGCAAGAAGACAACACAGGACTGATTATTTTAATTTCCATTTTTTTTATTATTTTCACCAGTAGGGTCAGAAAGGGTAGCTGATTGTTCACTGACAACAGAAAAAGAAAGTTATGTAAAATTCATATACAGATTACTCTATACTAACAGTAAAAGAATGTGGTTGTTCAAAGAATATTAGACTAGGAACAGAGAAAAACCAGCCATGGTTAATTATGAAGAGATGGTCCATAAGGGAAGGTTGGACAAGAGGTCACTTGAATTTTGGAGTTAGTTTTGCAGATAATACCAATACTATGCTGGTTAAACTGTTCTTTAAAGTCTGTAAGCCTGCTGGAGAAGGAGTTAACTTGGGGAGATGGTTGTTCGAAGAATTAATGGGACTTGTTTAGACTACACACTTGTACATTTCAGGAAGCCCCCCACTCTAATCCTAACAACGCGTGGCTCCTAAGACCAAACACTCCTACCTGGACAACAACCAAAGCGTCTGCAAAGACCAGTCCTCACCTCCTTGAAAAACTACTACCTAATCTCTTGAAAAGACTAAACGGGAAGCCCCCCACTCTAATCCTAACAACGCGTGGCTCCTAAGACCAAACGCTCCTACCTGGACAACAACCAAAGCGTCTGCAAAGACCAGTCCTCACCTCCTTGAAAAACTACTACCTAATCTCTTGAAAAGACTAAACGGGTAATACTCACAGCCTACTATCTCTTCACTAAACTAAGGTTGTTGTAAACTGGAACCTGGCAGTACCTTTTTATTAACTAAAGTGCAAAATATATCTCTGCAAATTGCTTCTTTCCTGTAAGCATTGGTAGTAACTTCACTACGCTGAATATTGCACTCACCTATTGCTGGCTCTAAGACCCTGAGAACTCCTGGCGGTGTATGCTGACGTCAGAAAGTTTTCAAATAACCCATCTGGCTTACCGCTAAACTTTAAACTCAATTACTCCTGGTGCTACCTGTCCTCCTGCCCGGTCATATTTTCCAGCCTCCAGGTAACTCTGACACAGAGAAAGTAGACTAAATTGTGGTTGCACTGGTCTAAAGTTGAACTTTCTGCTACTATTATTGTCAGTGAATCCTTTCATATTGTTTTGTATTCTAGCAACCATTAAGTGCCCGCATGTGTTGTTAGCACATATCTGGCGTCTTTTTGCTAAAGCCAGATAGCGTCTTTATTGTGTTTGTATTGGCCTAAAGTTGAATCTTTCTGCTACTACTATAGCCAGTGAACCTTTTACATTGTTTTGCATTTTACTGCTATATTGTTTTACCGTCAATACCAGAATTTACTGTGGTCTGACTGCTTGCTTGATCGTATATATCTGATACAAACACCAAGTGCCGCACGTGTTGTTAGAGAACTCCTGGCGGTGTATGCCCCGCTCCGCTTCGCCCTCGCTTCGCTCGGGCTCCGCTCCGCTCCCCTCCCTGCCCCCATATCCCACCCGCCCCCAGTACCTCTACATTTATAGGAATAGATAACCCCTCCCACGTTCCCCTTTGCAAACCCAACGCCCCTTCAATTTCCTCACTACTCCTCCCACTTCTAGGCCCTCCCCCAATTCTAAAGGTAAAGCTAAAGTCTCTCCCCTTCCCAGTATACTTTCCCCTCTTATACCATGGCCAAATTCACTTATTCTATCACCCCCCTCTCAACAACACTACTACTCCTTATTGCCTATTTTTTAACAAAGTATGAAAACCAAACTCTCATAGGATTCTCCCTCCCTAAGCGCTACACCAACTGCCATACTAATCTTTCTGCCATATCTGTCCCACCAACGCCCAACACTGTTAAAACAAAATCCCCCAACATAGTCCAACTCACCCTTCATCACCCTAAAATTTCAAATAATAAAAATAACCTCAAATTACTATTTAAACTACAAAGACTATTAATTTACCTGAAAAATAGTATTACCATTTATGGCGATATCCATCCCAATCCAGGTCCCACTACTGTCCCAGACTCTAACCCCTCTAAATTAGCTCGTAATTCTACTGACTCCCTTCTAGTACTACATCTGAACCTAAGAAGCATTAACAACAAGGTGCACAACCTGCACGCTGTGTTAGCTACTCATTCCCCTGACATCATGTGTCTAACTGAAACATGGCTAAAACCCACCACTAAGGACGAAGAGATTCTCCCACCCGGGTATAATATCTTCAGGGCCGACCGTGTAAAGAAACGGGGTGGAGGTATAGCTGTTATGTTCAGGAATACCCTGAATATCATTAGGAACCCAATACAACCTCCCATAATCTCTAATTTAGAACTTATTGCCCTAAAGTTATGCTTAAACACTCAAAAATGCATCAACCTCATTGTAATTTATATCCCACCAGGGAATAACACAGAAAATCTGGAGCAAACCCTGTCCTGGCTAGCCACTAGTTACCCACAAGAAACCATAGTACTTGGGGATGTAAATTTAGACTGGTCCCTTTGTTCTACCCATACAACCCCACAACCAATTAACCTACATGGCTTTTCCCAAAATATACTATCCCCAACCAGACTTGGCAATACTCACCAAAAAGAAACCACCATCGACTGGATCCTTACCAATAAAGATTCAATCAACTATACCACTGGGACCCTTCCCAGCGACCTCAGTGACCACCTAATTACCTATATTATTAAACATAAATGCCCAACTACTAACCCCCCCTTATATAGACTAATTAGAAACAAAAAGAACTTTGTCCCACAACTATTCCTTGCAGACCTAAAATCCTGCAACTGGTCCATTTTAAAAGCTCTACCCTAGAAGAGAGTGTTTCCCACTTCAACGATACATTCCTTAGGATACTTGACTCACATGCCCCAAACAGACTAATCAGATCCAAAATACGTATAGCACCTTGGCTAACTAGAGAAACCAAAACCAAAATGAAACTCAGAGACCAGGCCTGGGACAAATGGAGAGCCACTAAAACCCCCCAAGATCGCATTAAATTTCAACAGCTAAGAAACACTACCAAAACAGCCACTACCCAGGACAAAAAACAATACTTCTGCCACCTCCAGAATAAGCACCAGAACAATCCAAAGAAGTTCTGGACAGGATTTAACAACCTCCTTCACCCAGGTAAAACTACTACCCCAACCCCTGAGAAGCACATCGGGAAAGATGCGGAGGAAATAGCCAACACCTTTAACTCCTTCTTCACCGATACTATCCAATCACTTGCCAGTCAACTAACCTCCACTGCCCCACCTACCTCTCAACCTCATGAAGCTGCCCACACCTCCTTTAACCTAAACCCTGTCTCTTCCTCCTATATTTGTACCCTCTTAAAAAAACTTAAACCAACCACCCTGGCGGCTGATCACCTCCCAGCGGAATACTTACAAATAGCATCCGAAGCCATCGCCTACCCCATATCTATCCTGATCAATAGAACTATAACTGAAGCCAGCATCCCCTCTTCTTGGAAGATTTCTTATATCATCCCTCTTCATAAAGGAGGTACCTCCACTGAAACATCCAACTACAGGCCAATAGCAATCCTGTCCCCAATAGCGAAAATTATGGAAAGATGTGTTCACAAACAACTCCTTCACTACTTAACCCTTAATCGTCTCTTATCTAACTCCCAACATGGCTTTCGCCCCCACCACAGTACAACCACTGCCCTCCTTTCCTTTGTTGACTCCATTAATAACAATCGTAACAACAAACTAATATCCTCCGCCCTCTTTCTTGACCTATCGAAAGCGTTCGATATGGTCAATCACCAACTCCTACTTAATACCCTAGAAAGCCTACATCTTAGCACCCCAGCACTAAGCTGGTTTAAGGCGTACCTCACTGGTAGGCAACAAGCTGTCCTGTGGCAAAACAAACAATCAGACCTGCTCCCAAATACCATCAGTGTTCCTCAGGGCTCCTTACTTGGTCCTCTTCTGTTTTCCATCTTCATAAATGACCTTCACTCAGTCATCCCCAAATCCACCTGCATACAATATGCTGATGACTCCACCCTGATCTGCTCCGATGTCTCCCTCTCAAAACTCCAAACAACTACTCAACTCTGTTTTACTTTAGTTGAGAAATGGTTCACTGACTTGAAACTCCTACTCAATCCAACAAAAACTAAATTACTCCTATTTTTCCCCAACGCCAACACACCCCTTGGCAACGAACTCCCAAATACTAACATTACAACCTTCCATGTTAAATCCATCAATGGAACCATCATAGCCCCTGTCACCAGTACCAAATTACTAGGTGTTACCATTGACCATAAGCTTAAATTTGACATCCACGTTACCCAAACCATTAAATCGGTTAACAAAAAACTTGGATCCATGTACAGAATAAAAAACTTCTTAACCCCCTCTACCAAACTAACTATTGCCCAAACGCATCTCCTCTCCACCCTACTATATGCCTCCCCAGTTCTTTCTTTCCTCAATAAACGTGAATTTAACATGCTCTCTCTTGCTTATAAACATATTGCTAGATTCATAACAGGTTCCCCATATTGCACCCACCACTGCCTTAACCTTAGGAAACTCGGTTGGTTGGAACTACCCAATCTTCTCAAACTTAACCAACTCACAGAAGCCTTTAAAATAATCCACCATCCAGACAGAACTCCCTCACTGTGTAGTATTTTGACCCCCTACTCCAACCTTAACTCCCTTCGATCAGCTAATAACGTCCAGATCTTAACGATTAAATCTAAGAACTCGGGTGGTGATGCCCTGTATGCCAACTCCATTGGAAAGCCTTGGAACTCCCTGCCAAACACCCTTAGACTCATGACCTCACATAAACAGTTCAAAAATAACCTCAAAAACCATCTTAAGCTACAATGGCTATGCCCATGCACAGAACCTGACTAACTTATCAAATCTCCTGTACTCATAATGTGCCCTGATAATTAGTTACCTAGACCATTATTTCCACTGTGTTTATCCTATACAACTAGTATGTTTAACCTGTTGCTTTGCTACTTGTGCTTATATAAAATCTATGTTATTCCTATATTGTAAATGTAACATGTTCTCATCATGTATTGCCATTATGCTGGAGCTTTTCTCCCCGGGCCTCTACTGAAAAGGGATATGTATCCAGCTGGACTAGCCTGGTCAACAAATGTAAAATAAAATAAAATAAAATAAATAAAATAAAATAAAATGGTGAAGACAGGTATTGATTATGAGGAAATGATATGGAGCAGGTATTGATAATAATGAAGAGAAGAGAGAGGTATTAATTGTATAGGGATGGTGAGGGATAGTTATCCTTAGTAGTTGGAGGGAGATTAGGATTAGGCTGCTGGGGATGATGACAGCTGTGAAAATGAAGATCTTAACCAAGGTAGTCTGCATCACTAGTTAAATACTGATGGACGGGATGAATTGTAGTAGAATGCCTACAAAAGTTAAGTATCCATTATAGTAGAATGGCTACAAAAGGTAAGCATCCGTTGTAGATTGGCTACAAAAGGTAAGTATCCATTGTAGTAGAATGGCTACAAAACGTAATTATCCAAAGGAAAGATGTGCAACAGAGTAGCAAAGGAATATTTAGGATGGGGAAGGAGATATTCTTGTGAGGTTATGCAGCATGTCTTATTTCTTTTCCATTAGTCTGTGGATTACTCTGTTAGACCACTGTATTTGTGTGTGTGCACACACGCGTGTGTGTGTGTGTGTGTGTGTGTGTGTGTGTGTGTGTGTGTGTGTGTGTGTGTGTGTGACTAATGCCATTATATTATTCATGCACTGTACATTACCATCTCTGGTGGATGTAGTTCTTATCACAATTGAACAGGAGTGACGGTAACATCTTGTCTGCCCATGGCTCATGCTGCATAGACTTTTCTTTGGATGTATCTGTTTTTATTTATGTTTCATGAGAACACAGTTTTATTACATGTATAAACTTCACATACTAGATACATCTGCATATGTGTGTGTGTATGTGTGCGGTTGTGCTTATTGCTAATGGCTCATATGTCTGTACATATGGTTTGTCACACTGCTGGTCCCGTGTTTGTAGCCAACTGTGTGTCACATATCTGTGCTAGTAATGTATATATTCCAGTTCTTTTTGCTATCCCTTTCGGTGACATTAACAACAATGGTTAACATGTCTGTTGCTATTTGCACTGACTCCATTTGCTGCAGCACACTGTATGCTTCCTAATAAATTGGTTTATGTTCCTGCATTATCGTTTCACCATTTAAATTCTACAGCACTTGGTATTCTCACTGTGTTTTCCATTCAGTCTGCAATGCATTATTGCATACTTTTATTCAGTAACATGCTGCATTATGCAGTAGCATGATAATAATCAGCTTTGAGTATTATGACTTCCTACTGCATATACTTCTTTCACTTGTGATTGCGCTATGCTTTTTACATGCATGCTCATTTTTGTGTCATTTATGCTGTACTTTAATGATAGGTTTTATTGTATAATTTTATGTGATAATTTTAATCATATGCTATGCCACATTCAGAGCCACATGGAACCCATCAACATTACTAAAGTTTACTGATGCAAGTTAAACCCGAGAAAAAAAACAAGCATATGCTAAAATAAAACTGCCTTGTATAAGAGCAGGTCACAATGTCTAAATATACTGGACAGGAGTTTCACTGCACTGTGAGATTAATAATTTCCACATAGGTTGTTAAGGAATAACTTACTTCATATTCAGTAAATTGCATTGTTTGGTAATAAAGCAGTGCCAGGATTGTGTAATGTTTGCTCTGGAAAAGAGAGTGTTATGCAAGTGGATGTCCAATTCTTTGCTGTGTAAAATATTTCAAGCAATCTCCAAAGGGTTCCTTGCGTAACTGAGCACAGTCCCTGTTTTTCGTAGTAGAGGATGAGCTGTGCTTTACAAACAAGAGCTGTGGTTATGAGTACAGACGCAGTTCTGTTTGCCAAGATGACCAGCTC
This sequence comes from Protopterus annectens, assembly GCF_019279795.1. Classification (NCBI taxonomy): domain Eukaryota; kingdom Metazoa; phylum Chordata; order Ceratodontiformes; family Protopteridae; genus Protopterus; species Protopterus annectens. The sequence goes on from NC_056736.1 coordinate 100,577,221, forward strand.
TCACATTACACTATTTGTGGCTTTCAAATTACTTGTTTCATGGGCCAAGTGAAAAAGACCCACTCCTCCAAATGGATGTGGAAGGCAATGACTTCTAAAGTCTTCCCTAATGCAATCATTATTGGGACACAATACATATACCAAAAATTGTTTTGTGAATTTGAGTTTTACTCAACCACTGACAACACAGTAAATGTAAGCCGGTACAATACCTGGTATCTGCTTACCAGCTGGAATGCTCATTACTCTGATTGTTAAAAATATATATATTTATTTATAAATGTTCACTTTAGTCAAAGGTCCCACAATTATCACCACGGACATTACCACTTCATACAAGCAAATCCATCACTTTCCAAAACCTGTTCTACAATGCTAATAGAGAAGGAATGCATGCATGCTGACCTACATATGTTTAATCTGAACTGTTAATAAGGGACCACCTACAGCAGTATAGGGAACAATTTGTCTGTTCGTAGCACTTGTGATGTACTAGTCTGAGATTTACAGGTTTACTTGTATATTTGTTGTGTCAACAGTGGAAGAACATCGATAACAGGGAGTGATTTGCAATACTGTAGTCATCATCATCGTCATCATTGTGGTGTCCCAGGAATAATGCTTGCAGAGGAAGATTACTCAGATGCTCAGAGTTTATGTTTACAGTCACTGTGTAGTCAGACATGCCCCAAGACTGGGTCAGCAGGAGGAGACAGAAGCTGACCTACAAATGGCTTTTAGTGAGAAACAGATTATAGCTATGGCTCATGATGTTCTGTGCCCAACTACTCAAGCTGTTTAGTAAGTCATATTTCAATTGCACTTTGCTAATAGAGGACAGATGCAAAGTTTTGCATCCCATTAATACATCACACCCGAGGATGTGTTTCCTGTCAAAAATCATGCAGTTGGATGATGTCCTATTTGGGATATACTCATATATCAAATCTGTGGTCTGAAAGAGCACTTTAAAGAGACAACAGATGAGGTGATATCAGTATAAATGGAACAAGACATACCTGAGCACAGAAATGCATTTGCATTATTGATGTACTATATTGAAGCAATGCAGGGGTACTTCTTGTGATGAAAGGAGAGGACCATGCCTGAAAAGTGTTAAAACTGAAATATTCTTATTTTATGTTAGAAGTCATATATGTGCATTATTCAGTGATGCCTTGTTGGTGATTAATTGCAGTTGTTTAAGGCTATAAGTTGCTGATGTGCTTTATCTTGTAGAACAGGGTTTGATTCCTTTGCTTTCCATTTGACTATAGTCAATGTGACAGCACAGATCACTTATCAAGACAGCACTCCCCAGTTGCCCATTTATGCAGGCTTGTATGTAGTGGGATTACCAGATTAAAAAAAAAGGACTGGTAGTAGCACATATGGTTATAAGTAGGAAAGGATGTGAACTTGGAGGTGAGTCTACAAGCATACTGCCCATCGAGTTACCTGATTCCTTGTTTGCTTTCCCACACTGGACAAAGTGCAGTATAAATTATACTCCCAGCACAATGCAGGGATTACAGTAGAAATCCAAAGATTAGTAACATGTTAGAAATGGTTGCAATACCTACAACCTTTATGTTGCTGATTAAGCATATCATTTAACCAGTCCTCTTTTAGTTAGCACTATTTTAAACAGGCAAATATATATGACATATTCTTGCTCAAATGTAAAAATAATTATTGCTAGTATTATTTTAATGCTTGTATATGTATACATGTAACATTAGCAACTAAAATGGTGCACTCAGCATTCTGTGATTTAAGCAAACATATTCTGTCTTGAACATTAATTGAATGTATATTTTACTTATGTAAGCAGCAAATTAATCTAAGAATAGTCAATTATTCATGAGCTCATACTGCATGTCAGTTCAGGTATGTTTATAACAATGAGCTTTTCCTATTTTATAATTTGTAATGTATATACCTTCCTGGATGTATGGATTGTTCTAGTAATTTCTGTCTTGATATGTTTTAATGATGCACTTCAGGAAATGACCTACTGATCAGCTAAGTTTTAGATAATGGCCATTTTGAAGGAAGGGTAACAATGAAAAATATAAGTGCTTTAAATTCTATTGAGCTGACACTGGCTGTTTCAAATATGTTTAATAATTATAACATTTGTACTGCTTTTTCTAGCTGTTGAGACCACTATGATGTCACCAGATGTGGAAAAAGTCACTGCATAGTCTCAGGAGGAACAATGAAAACAACATTACAGGATTTGTGCCATATTGAAAATTAGGAATGATCCTCTAATTTGTCTCAGATCCACCCCCACTTCTTTCAAAGCTGCAAAACATAGACTGTTAAGCCCACATAATTATCTTCTCTATTTGTGACAAGCAAGGGCTAATCAGTCTCTGAGGGAGTTTTCCAGCAGATCACTGAGAACTGTGTGTACGCTTCACATATCTTATCAAAGGTAGTTTGTAGGCAATGGCACACAGAAACTGAGCAAGGGGTCACCATCCTCATTTATGTCTGGATTTGCTTTAAATTACCAAAGCAGCTATAATTTGAGTAAACTAAAAATATATGCCATAGTGAAATGCATGTGAAGGTGTTTAACTCTAGAAAGCAAAGGATGTGCTTGTGGACTATAATCCTGTATTATATAGATTAGAAACAACTTCTAAGGAAATCAGAGTGAAGCTAATTGAGGCTCAGGCCTTTAATCCTATGAGTGGATTGCCCCTTGGGCACTGAGATCTGTTAGTTAGTAAGGAACCTTGGGAATAATGGAGGGTAAAGTAATAAGAAAATGCCAAAACAAAATAATTTTCTCTGCATTTCTACAGTTTCCTGCAGCCATACAGGAGATACTAAGCTATCAACAAATAACATAGCAAATGAGAGTTAAGTGGTGCACTGCTTAAATGTTCTTTGCTACAAGCAGTTCTTTCTCCTAATTTGATATTCAATCTTTTATGCTATTTCATAAGGAAAAAAAAGAGAGAAATACAGGACTGATTTCATTTTGCATGCATAGCAAGTAAACTGCAGTGCTGTTTTGATCCTTAGTGCTGACAAGTTAGAAAGATCAGATGTAACAAAAAAAATGTTATTACAATCTTACGTTAAGGGTCATTAAATTAAATAGTGGATATTTTGTTCTTACACTATCAATACCAGGGGTCAGATATAGAAACCTGTTTAAGCAGTAGTGTTTGCCAGCAACAATGGGCTAAAGTGACCTACTTTAATTTGCAATTTAAAAGAACAGATGTTGCTCAAAAACAATGGCTGCATTAATTTCCTAGATGAAGCTGCTGCAGATGGAACTTTCCTGTTTAGATCAGGTCTGTAGGAATATTTTGCAATTTTCCACTATGATCATATGTAGCAACATAATCATTTTTTTGGAAAGTTAGCACATACATAGATGATGACTAATAACTGTTAATACTTCTCATCCTATGTTAATTAAAAGTGTTATGCTATATCAAAAACTTGAAAAAAATAACCTCTTGATATTTTGTTTTGAGCCACTTACAAGTTTGGACTCCATTTCTAATTTTTTGAATATGTGTCTTAAATTGCCAGCATCACAAGTCATGCTAGGATGAGACATTAAAGCACCTATTTTGAGATCCAAACAGGTAGCAGTAATTTTTGTATTTAACTTTCATTAATACAACTTAAGGCACACAGCATAGTCTTTGTCTATGTCTACTGGGGGCATTATCCTTTACAGAATGGTTTCTCTCAGCTGCAGGAAAGAATTATCTTAAGCTAGACACAGCAATAACAACAACAATTTAAATGCTTTAAAAAAATAATTATCCGACCCTGCATTACATTAATGGCTCTTATAACTATTTGTTGTCTCTGATAAAAAGATCAATGACAGACTTGTAAGTCTGACATCATTCCTGTTTGAACTATAATTAAGCCATATAGTCTTGTAAGGAATCAGATTTTAGAAAGCAGGGAGTAAGTGGTTTAACTTTACCCCAGGTGTAGGTGGGGTGGGGAATCCCATTGCCTTCTCATGACTACATAGCCCAAGTTAATAAGCTAGAATGTCATCCTTCCATTAGAAAAATATAAATTACCTATTACCATGCCATTGTGTATAGTTAATACCATTAATAAAAAAACATGTCTTTATTTTGTTTATGTCAATTAATGGAATTGCATAGTAATGATATATCTCCCATTCCACCTCTTTGCAATAAAGGGAGTCATTGGGGATGACTTAGTAATGAACTGCTCATAAACATGTCCAGATGCATGACAATACATTCACAGAGTATGAAGTAACTGTCGCTGTAAGTGTTGTTTTATGAACCAGAAATATAGAAAATTATTTGATGTGATGAATATGAGCATTTTACTTTTATGGCATCAGGGTAAGACAATGTCAAAATATAGTAATTATTTCAAAGGCATTATGTCTAAAATATATTATGAAAGCTTCACCATTAAAATAGCTCCCCTACACATGCTCAAGATGACATTGCTCGTGTCAGTAGATTACAGAAAAAAAAGAACAAAAAAAGAAAAGATGGATGGCATATCACTGAATGCTGTTTCATATATGAAATCATTGTTGGCACAGTTTGTTCCTAAGTGCGAGAAATGAATAATTCCCTTGTTTAGAGAGATATTTCCCTTTCTTGAGTTGGTATGACTGTTGAGTTAACATATATATATATATATATATATATATATATATATATATATATATATATTTATATATATATATAAGTTTGGCACTGTGGGGGGTTTCTCTCACACTAAGGATTCAAAGGGGCTTGTTCCCATTGCAAAAAACAACTAAAAATCAAGTTTTCACCCTTTTGATTTTCTGGCTTTTTTTGTCCTTTAGTAATGTTGACTTTTAGGAAGTTGGCATTTCATAAAAGAACCCCATTAAGAGCCATACTAAGCATGGTGGTCATAATTTTTGATATTTTGGTATCCACACTAACATTTGTTTGAAAATACAGTTTAATGAAGAGTAAAATATTCCCACTGTATAATATTGTGAAGGTATATAAGAAAACTTCTGAATAGGATGAAAATCAAACATATTTCAGTATGATTTGTATCGCCTACCTTCTAGTGTTGAATCAATAACGTGGACAGCCATTGCCCTACAAGGGAAGTGTAAGTGTGATATAGCATTATGCCTTCTAAAGATGATGCCTGATAAGGTACTTGAAAATATTTATATTTATTTATATCTTGATAGCTAGATTATTAACTCATGTACTTTTTTGTCTCACACCTTCCCTAATGAGCATGAATGGCCTTTATTAGAAATGACAGACGTTTATTCTCTATATCTCAGGAAAATCTGGTTCCAGATTACTGTAATGCCATTCTGTGATATATACAATTCATAATTAAATTAAGGCATAAATAAAGGCATGTTATGAGGTTTCATGGGATCAATGTTTGTTGCTTTTTCATTTTTCTTAAAAATAAAGAAGTAAATAAATAAAATGCTTATTCATCACTATTCTTAAGTGACATTTCTTTGATTTAAGTGCTTCTATAATAAAAAAGCAGTAAGGCTTATAGAAATATTAGACCAAATTCAAAAGAAGGGTTGAGGTATGAAACACTGTGTGATATAATTTTATACGCAATTGTTCAAAATGCTTTAAGTCAAATTTGTATTAAATCTATTTGATATTAATACATCAGAGTACTGTCTGCCACCCTGTGGTATAGAAATAATAAATATAGTTATGGAGCTTTATGGAACTGCCAAAGAAATCATGTTACAAAGTTGATGTTCTACATTACTGATATGGAAGATGAATGAAAAAAAAAACTAATTATGACTGGTAAAATTAAATACTATACCATGAGATAGTGGAACCACAAAATGCTCAAAGAAAGTCATAGATGTAAAACTGAAATGAAATTTAGAGCAGTCTGCCTGGACTTATCTGCAGTCTCAACAATAAGAGGCACAAAAATCTAACTTTGGTAACTGTAACTGAATAATAAATTGCTATGCTTGGCCTCCTGTCTTGATGCATTGGAAATTATTTACACTCAGCTGAGGTGAACCACTGAACATTGTTTATTTGTCTGAATTTATCAAATGTTAAAGCTGCTGTAAGAGATACAGACAAACAAGAATTTATATTTGACCATGCTGTATTTATTATATTATAGATCTGAAGGCATATATGCTTACGGTACATGCCAATCTTATATAGAAGTTATATACAGTTGTGGTTAGAAAATTAAAACAAATACATTTCTTGGGAGAATTAATTAAAATGTAAGAGAAAATAAATTATTACAACTGGCTATATATGCACGAACATATTAACCTAATAAATGTAGCCATTAATAGAAAAACGTGGAAGTAACTATAGATAAATCAAGGTAATATGTACAAATGTACATGAGTGTTTGGCAGTAACAGGGTAACTTTACAAACTTGTTGGGATGTATAGTGCGACATTAAAATAAAACAAGTCTGACACAAATATGTGGTGTCATGTATAAGACATGGATCGCCTTAAATGGCCAGCAAAGAAAATGAATTCAATGAACTCAAATGTCTTGACTTTTCTGAAATCCAGTAGAGAATAGCAGAAGCCGAATTATAAGCAAAGAGTACAACTAGAATACAATTTATCTCAACTAGAATTTATCAATTGCCATTTGCAGACTGCCTGATGCCTTAGTCATTAATAAAATGTACATAAAAGATTAGTGATACAAACCACTTTTCAGCTTTTATAAAAGCAAGATGAGTTTGTGTGTGTGTGTGTGTGTGTATGTGTGTGTGTATGTGTGTGTGTGTCTGATATTTATTCCAGCTTTTGACGTATCAGTGATACTATTGATAAAATAAGATCAAAAATAACTAGTAAAATTGTAAACAACTTCACTACTTTCATAGTCTACCATAATACATGTAGGATGCTGTATAAACCTGTGTCTGTTTCATTCGATGATGCAGTAATGACATAAAATGAATAAAAGAAAAGAAAAATGTTGCAGTTGTTTTCAGCTTTTTTTAAGAAAGATGTGAAATGCACAGCTGTATAAAACCAATAATTGTTATATCTAGCAAATTATGCAACTTGAAAAATGTGCAAAATTTTAAAACTGTATATGAATTGGATCATTGTATTTCTTGAAAAATATTTTTTTCTCTGATTTTAAACAGGCATACATAGCAGAGCTCTGTTTTTTATGTCTGTCACTTCCTTTCAAAAGCTATAGCAAGAAATGACTGCAATTACCTCTAGAATTGAGAAACTGTGCAACCAGGATGATTAGATTTAAATGTTAAATAAAATAGGAAGATGAAGCTGGAATTCTTCTAAGTTAAGAATGGAGCTGTTGAGTGTTAGTTATTTTTTGCTTTATGGAGTACACACAAGCCCTTTTGTTTTGAGGGCTCATGTCTAGAATTCATTGTATTGTATTGAAAGCTCATGTCTGGAATTAATTGTCTCCATGTCCTTCTGCAGTTTCATCTTACTGATGCCTCTAAGTATCAAATATTGCATGTTTATATTTGCATCAATAATTCCAAAACCAAGCAACATACAAATTATTAAAAGATTTTATCATAAAGTTTACACACTGGTAAACACAACTCTATTGGTAGTTGACCTCTGTTCGAGTAAAGAGGTATTAATAATTGTTCATATGATATTTATTTGTTTATATTGTCATAAATTTATGTTTTTCTAAATTTCTCAATAAACAAGCAACACAGACAGAACTGTACAGTCTCATATGAAAGCCTTCAGTTGGATGTACAAAATGCTGCCAACTGGATGTGTGAAACTGAATGGTTGCCGCAGTTTTATTAGTTATTTAAAAATATTACAAACTTTGTATTTGCTGTGACTTATAAAATGCAGCTAATTACCTATAATCTAAGCAATACTCATCATCTTCTTTTGGCTGTTCCCGTTAGGGGTCACCACAGCAGATCACCTGTTTCCATTTCTTCCTGTCCTCTGCATCTTACTCTGTCACACCAACCACCTGCATGTCCTCTCTCACCACATCCATAAACCTTATCTTAGGCCTTCCTCTTTTCCTGTTACCTGGTAACTTCATCCTTAGCATCTTTTTCCCAATATACTCAGCATCCCTCCTCAGCACATGTCCAAACCAACATAATCGTGCCTCTCTGGCTTTGTCTCCAAACCTTCCAACCTGGGCTGATCCTCTAATATACTTATTCCTAATCCTGTCCACCCTCGTCACACCCAGTGCAAATCTTAACATCTTTAATTCTGCCACAACCAGCTCACAACTCCTGCCTTTTTGTCAGTGCCACTGTCTCCAGCCCATATAACATAGCTGGTCTCACTACCCTCTTGTAGACCTTCCCTTTCACTCTTGCAGGTACTCGTCTGTCACAAATCACTCCTGACACTCTTCTTCACCCACTACATCCTGCCTGTACTCTCTTCTTCACCTCTCTTCCACACTCACTGTTACTCTGAACTACTGACCACAAGTATTTAAACTCATCCACCTTCGCCACCTCTACTCCTTGCATCCTCACCATTCCTCTATCCTCCCTCTCATTCACACACATATATTCTGTCTTAGTCCTGCTGACCTTCATTCCTCTTCTCTCCAGAGCATATCTCCATCTCTCCAGGGTCTCCTCCACCTGTTCCCTACTCTCACTACAGATCACAATGTCATCTGCAAACATCATAGTCCACGGGGACTCCTGTCTGATCTCGTCTGTCAACCTGTCCATCACCACTGCAAATAAGAAAGGGCTCAGAGTTGATCCTTGATGTAACCCCACCTTCACCTTAAACACATCCGTCACTCCCACCGCAGACCTCACCGCTGTCACACTACCCTCGTACATATCCTGTACCACTCTTACATACTTCTCTGACACCCCTGACTTCCTCATACAATAACACAACTCCTCTCTAGGCACCCTGTCATATGCTTTCTCTAAGTCTACAAAAACACAATACAACTCCTTCTGATATTCTCTGTACTTCTCCATCAACACTCTCAGAGCAAACATTGCATCTGTAGGGCTCTGTCCCGGCATGAAACCATACTGCTAATCACTAATCATCACGTCCATTCTTAACCTTGCTTCCACTACTCTTTCTCATAACTTCATGCTGTGACTGATCAATTTAATCCTTCTGTAGTTACTACAGCTCTGCACATCACCCTTATTCTTAAAAATCGGTACCAAAACACTTTTTCTCCATTCCTCAGGCATCCTCTCACTTTCCAAGATTTCTTTAAACAATCTGGTTAAAAACTCCACTGCCATTTCACCTAAACACCTCCATGCTTCCACAGGTATGTCATCTGGGCCAACAGCCTTCCCATTCTTCATCCTCTCCATAGCTATCCTTACTTCCTCCTTGCTAATCCATTGTACTTCATGATTCACTATCCCTACATCATCCAGCCTTCTCTCCCTCTCATTCTCTTCATTCATCAACCCCTCAAAGTACTAATTCCATCTCCTCAACACACTCTCCTCGCTTGTGAGTATGTTTCCCTCATTTTCCTTTATCAACTTTACCTGCTGCACAACTTTTCTAGCTCGGTCCCTCTGTCTAGCCAATTGGTACAGGTCCTTTTCTCCCTCCTTAGTGTCCAGCCTTTCATACAACTCTTCATATGCCTTATCCTTAGGCTTCGCCACCTCTCTCTTTGCCATGCACCTCATCTCCTTATACTCCTGTCTACTTTCTTCATCTCTCTGACAATCACACTTCTTCTTTGCCAACCTTTTTCTCTGTATACTCTCCTGTACTTCCTCATTCCACCACCATGTCTTCTTGTCATCCTTCCTCTGACCAGATGTGATACCAATCACCTTTCTAGCCATCTCCCTTACTAGCTCTGCTGTAGTTACCCAGCTATTTGGTAACTCTTCACTGCCACCCAGTGCCTGTCTTAACTCATCCCTGAACTCCACCTCACAATTCCCCTTTTTCAATTACGACCATTTGATCCTTGGTGCTGCCTTCACACTCCTCCTCCTCTTCTTGATCACCAACGTCATCCTACAAACCACCATCCTATGCTGCCTAACTCCACTTTCTCCGGTCACCACTTTACAGTCTCCGATCTCCTTCAAACTGGCCCTCCTACATAAGATATAATCCACCTGTGTGCATCTTCCTCCACTCGTGTATGCCACCCTATGCTCCTCCCTCTTGTTAAATTATGTATTCACCACAGCCATGTCCATCCTTTTCACAAAATCCACTACCATCTGACCTTCTGCATTCCTTTGTTTAACACCATACCTACCCATCACTTCCTCATCCCCTCTGTTCCCTTCACCAACATGCCCATTGAAATCTGCTCCAATCACCACTCTCTCACCCTTGGGTACAGTCATCACCACTTCATCCAATTCACTCCAAAATTTTTCTTTCTCGTTCATTGCACACCCAACTTGTGGAGCATATGCACTAACAACATTCATCTTTACACCATCAATTTCCAGCTTCATAAACTTCACTCTATCCAAAACTCTTTTCACCTCCAAAACAATCTAAGCAATACTACCACTATAAAAACAGTTTGTGAGGAAGAGTTTTCCATTTATACTTTTTTAGTAACCCCTATGGTCCATGAGATAGGAACATTTGTTTGAAATGTGAGTGCATAATTTGATTCTATCAAAAAGCTTTGGGTCCACCCATTGGAAGCTATACTGCAAACTTCCAGAGCCCAATGGTGGAAATGAGCTACATCTCCTATATGTGCTAATTGCCCTCTAAAGACAAAGGTAGTTATAATACAGTTAATCTTTCTTTAGTAGGGAGCACTAAGACCAAAAACTGCTATCCACAATATATTTCAAAAATGCTATTATGTTATTTGTATGCTTGAGTTCTTTGTTTTGTATTAAATGCGTAAGAATTCATTTTATATCTATCAATACATATCTATCTGCATCTATCAATGTATCTATCTATCTAAACATGCCCATACATAAGGGGTAACTCAATAAAGCCTACACAATTTTTTTGGTGTATGCATCACTCACCGATGCATACATGAGCGGGAACATTTTTAGATTCAGTAAGTGCCGCTTAGTGACTAGCAAGCATGCATAAACAAGGAAAGTTTTGTGTGATGCAAATGACCTAATAAGCACATGATTCTTATGCAAGTCACCCAGATGGAGTGATCCAATAATCAGAAAGTCATCCATGTAGACCCCATGTCTGTGTCCATAGTATATGTGGAACTTCTCCACATACAGGAGTCTACACGGACAGAAGGGGATGTAAAACATCAGAAATATAGACATAACTCCCCAGTAAATGTTAGAACACATACATATACGTTCAAAATGTACATTGTGAATGTCTGAAAAAGGTAGTTAGATAAAAATAAATAATTTTTTAATATTATTTCAGTATGTTTTCACTATGCACCACAGTGTGCAATCATGCTTAATTGAAAATAATAAAAAAAAAGGAAAAAAAGCATTTTATGATATTTGTCAGAATTGTATTATAGGATGTTATGCTTGGTCCATACAATCGTGCAATGGTGCTGTTACCAGGTCATACAGCTATGACCCTTGTAGTTTCCAGGCTGTAAGCATGGATATGTATGCAAATGAGGTGAATTTGCTGAATCGATAAAAGGAACAACCATGTCCACAGATTCTTTTCTTGTAGGCTCTTGCACTATGTTGATATTTACAGTGGCTCTGGATGCCAGCAGGGGTGTGTGTCCCATTACTTTTAGGATTTTTTAATTCCTGGTGCAGGTGTTTGCATGGTGTGCTGCATAGCTGAGCATGTTCACACATAAAGACCAACCAGGTTCGCAGTGATGACGTAGGCAGCAAGTAATTAAAAACGGATATATTCCATTATTAATTTTGACTGTTGTATAAGCTACACCACAGGGTCATAGCGCCACATCGCCCAATAAAGTAGGACCATTAAATGATGTTGACTACATTCTAGACAGGCAAAATGCATAATAATTAGCCAGTCACACATGCTCAACATACAACAGACCTGTATGAAGTATGCATACATCCTACATTCTGATTTTTTGCCAGTACTCTGGACCATTGGAGTACAGACTTGGGAACTGAGATAATGCTAGGGGCTGCTGCAGGTCTGCTACATCTGTATGTGCTAGATGCTGAAGTCAATTCTGCTGGTGCTGCTGACAATAGGCCTAGCCTCTGGCCCAGGGTAACCTTCCAGGAACTACATGATCTGGAGATTGTAGGGTGCTACAGGGTGGGCAAGGACATATTACAAGAACTCACTGGGCTCTGCTATCCTCAATTCAGAGCCAGAACCAACTAAAGGGAACCCATCCTAGAGGAAACAAAGGTATGCGTAGCCCTTATGATATTAACTACAGGTACTTTTCAAAGACCAGCTGGGGATATGATGGGGTGTCACAGGCATCTGTATGCAGGATACTCCACCAGTTTCTGGATGCTAAGCTACCACATGCCAGTGAGCACATATTTTTGCCCTCTCCCCTGAGGCTAGGGCCAGCAATATGCAAAACTTCTACCATGCAGCACCCTACCCTGAAGCACTGATTGCACTCATGTGCACATGAAGGCAGCACCTGGTGAGCAGGGTAGAATCTACATTAACTGCAAGGGGTACCACTCCATCAACTGCCAAGTCATGTGCATTGCCAAGGGGATTATTCTGAATGTGTGTGCTGGTAGCCCTGGCAGTTATCACTAATCCCATATCTGGCACAGCAGTACCAAATGTTTGCTAGGGGTGAATAGTCCACATGGCCATTTACTGAAGGATGCTGGCTATGCCCTGGAACCGTGGATGATGACACCCGTCAGAAATGCACACAGACCCACAGAATAATGCCATAATGAGGCACATACACAAACTAGTAACATTATAGAACAAATGCTTCTGAAGTCGCAGTTCCAGTGCCTAGATATATCTGGTGGAGCCCTGCGGTATTATCCAGCCGCATGTGCACATATATTCACAGTATGTGCTATGCTATACAATCTTATCCTGTGGAAACAGCTGCAGCAGGAGCAGAAATGGAAGAGATACACAGCCCCCACCAGTGCCTAGGTCACCACAGCCACAGTCACAGGAGGACTCAGAGGAGGAACTCCCTGCTGATGTCCCTGTAGGCAGATGTAGGCATGCTCAGTATGCCCTGGCTTTGGCTAAGAGTTATTGCATAGCATATTCACTGACACCCTAAGGACCTAGGGACTGGCACCTTACTCCTAATCACATACAGTAATTAAAAATGATGGCAGGCAACCAACACATCCTGTACCTACCCATGTACTGGCTGTGTACTGCTTGCATCTGACAGAGTCAGCCCTGTACTACAGTTGTGCCACCTGCTGCATTTGGAAAGTAAGTCCATAACCTGCACAGTACTTGTAAGGATTATTATGACATGGCATTGTATGTATGGATCTGCTACATTATGCAAGTGAATATAGTATGCTATTTGGAAAGAAATATCCACATGGGACTACAAATACCCATTCCACTATCATGGTTACATAACTATTCACTAGGCCTCGTGCATGGAATATTCAGGCAGTCCTACTGCAATAGATTACTGGTATATCAGTCATGGGAGATATTAGACAGTGGGGTGACATGATAGTCACACTACTGTGTATCTCAGCAGAACATGTGGTGGTGTTCCACTACCCAAAACACGGCAGTGTTCCCTTATAAGTGCTGTAACAGAAACTCATCAATGGTATATCAACATTCCAGGCAGTCTCTAGACAGTAACATAGAAATTGACCATACATCGTATACCTTACTTAACACAAGAATAACAATGTACATAATTATGCAGCTGATTGTGTGAGGAATGATCACCTGTCTGTCTAGCAGCTTGTGTGGCTAAAGGGCTAGGGAAATTAGCTTGTGTGATGGTGTTTGTGGTTCTAATTTAGACATGCCCACTTATTTTGGATGTGAAGGATCATTACTTTGTGTTTTACAGACTGTCACTCTGTGGGCGGTGTAATATTATTAGCCTCTGATGTATATTAATTACATCAGACAACTTTAGAAAGTCATAGCCAATGTCAGTGACTTGCAGCACTAAAGTAACAAGGACAGATATCATTTTGTGTAACACATAAAGCCTGGACTAGTGTACAGGTAGGTGTGGGCTGGAGTCAGGTTATAACTACCAAATATCCCACTGGGAATGCTCATACACTTAGTTAAGCATAGCCCAATTCAGTAGCTCCCCACTCAAAATGACTTCTTATATATATATAGATATGTCTACAGATATATACATATACAGTGTGCATACATATCTGTCTATCACTATCTCTCTCTCTCTCTCCCTATAAATATATAGATATGTTATCCATCTGTACATGTATATATAAATATCAATATATATATATATATATATATATATATATATATATATATATATGGGTCACCTTCATTTGCCTGACAGTTCATTTTCCCAACAGATATTTCAGGCAGCCCAATTGCCTGACAGTTCATTTGCCCGACAGTTAATTTGCCCGACAATTAGAAAAAGGCAAGTAAAAGGTATTTGTCCTTTTCCCCACTGTAGTGTGATCCTGGAGTTAGAATATATAGTTAGGGGGTATATGGAGGACACAACAGTAAAGACAATAAACAAAAAGTGGAGAAAATATGGGACAATGGTGATGTTGCAAAGAACTGGACGTCCCTTCAAAATTGATAAAAAGACAAGATGGAAACTGGTCAGGGAGGCTGCCAAGAGATCTAAAGCAACATTGAAGGAGCTGCAGGAACTTCTGGCAAGTACTGGTTGTGTACTACGTGTGACAGCAGTCTCCCATATTCATCATATGTCTGGGCTATGAGGTAGAGATGCAAGACGGAAGCCTTTTCATACACAGAAAAACATTCAGGCCTGGCTAAAATTTGTAAAACAATAAATCAAGTCTCCCAAAAGCATGTGGAAAATGTGGTATGGTCTGATGAGGCCAAGGCTGAACTTTTTGGCACAATTCCAAAAGATATGTTTGGCGCAAAAACAACACTTTGCATCACCAAAAGAACACCATCCCCACATTGAAGCATGGTGGTGGCAGTATCATTATTTGGGTTTGCTTTTTTTCAGATGGAACTGGGGCTTTAGTCAAGGTGGAGGAAATTATGAACAGTTCCAAATACCAGTCACTTTTGACCCAAAACCTTCAGACATCTGCTAGAAAGCTGAAGATGAAGAAGAATGTCACCTTTCAATGTGACAATGATCCCAAGCATACATCCAAATCAACAAAAGAATGGCTTCACCAAGAGAAAATTAAAGTTTTGGAATGACCCAAACTACATACCTAAATCCAATAGAAAATCTGTGGGTGACCTGAAGAGGGCTGTGCAAAAGAGATGCCCTCGCAATCTGACAGATTTGGAGTGCTTTTGCAAGGAAGAGTGGGCAAATATTGCCAAGTAAAGATATGCCATACTGATAGACTCCTACCCAAGAAGACTGAATGCTGTAATTAACTCAAAAGGTGCTTCAACAAAGTGTTAGTTTAAGGGTGTGCACACTTATACAACCAGCTTATTGTACGTTTTTTATTTTTTATATTTTTCCCCTAACAGATTTGTTTGTTTTTCAATTGAATTGTACAGGTTATAGGTCACATTACAGGTGGAAAAATTTTGAAATGATTTATTGTGGTCTCATTTTTTATATTACAAAAACCTGGCATTTTAACAGGGGTGTTTAAACTTTTTATATCCACTGTATATCTATATCTATCTATATATATATATATATATATATATATATATATATATATATATATATATATATCAATATATATATTTATATATATATATATATATATATATATATATATATATATATATATATATATATATGTGTGTGTATACCCGCGGTGGTGGTGCTGCGGTAGTGGTGTCGCCTCACAGTAAGACGCTGTCCGGTTCGATTCTCAACTAGAGCGCCTTCTGCGTGGAGACATGCGTGAAAGGGCATACCTTTGTTGAAGGTTGTATGTTAGGCCTGGCAAGCTGGTACGTAAAAATCAACTGCCAATCATTAGCGGACCGGAGTTTTGCTGTGGCGACCCCTAACCGGGAAAAGCCGAAAGACACAAACAAATATGTGTGTGTGTGTGTGTGTGTGTGTGTGTGTGTGTGTGTGTGTGTATATATATATATATATATATATATATATATATATATATATATTATATAAAATGTTGCTCAAGGGACCAAATGAGGGCTCAGTAATAGATAATGCACTTACTTACAGCCCCCTGTGCCTGTTAGATGTCAACACACACACACACACTACCAGGTGAACAGGTGTTGTTATGTATTATGGGTATGCACTCATTGACAAGGCACATTTTTTGACCACAAGCTTGCCCATCCAAATGCAAACACCCACATATGGCCAAAATGAGTACTGTAGCCTCATAGCTAGGATAAAAATCAGTTATCTAACAGCTAGGCTACTGGATGCAGAGAGCAGTGGGAAGCAATGCCACTCTGCAGGCCGCACACACTGCTCAACACAAGCCTAATTTATGTACTCCACAAGTAGTTGCCTGCAGTGAGGTGAAAAACAGATTTCAGCTGAGGCATGTGTAGTAAATACAGTGATCTGTAGTGTGTAAGACTGTGTGTGTGTGTGTGTGTGTGTGTGTGTGTGTGTGTGTGTGTGTGTGTGTGTGTGTGTGTGTGTGTGTGTGTGTGTGTGTGTGTGTGCATCTCCCTGAAAAACAAATGGGAATCCCACATTGACTACCAAACTGAAATGGTTTGCACTTTTGGGCCCTTGCAGGTGATGCTGGTCTCCAAGCTCCTGTCTTCCCCAAGGCCTGCTGATATCATGCACCTTAAGACTACCAATTGACATTTTAATGTCAGACTTCAGCCATTGTGTGTGTGATAAATACTGTGTTTTGTAGTGTGTAAGACTAGATAGGTAGGGGTTCTAATCTCACTCCAGGTCACTTGGTGGATGTGTGTCTCCCTACAAAATACATATGATCACCCCACTGACTTAGAAAAAGCTAGGATTTTCGAGTATTTTGTTTGTAGCAGGTGACGCAGGCCTCCAAATTCCTGATCACAACAAGGCCTGCTGATGTCATCTAGCATAACATTACCTAAAGACATGCTGATAGACTTGAGCTGTGACTCATGCATTAAGTACTGTGATCTGTAGTTTGTACCATTAGACAAGTATGGTTTCTAATCTAGTTGCATCCAGTTTTGGAGTGTGTGTGTGTGCTGTGCAGCGTTCTAAAAACATTAATTGGTGGCAGTACTATTCTCACTGTAGTTGGGTTTGTGTGTGTGGATGTTAGACCACTTTACATCAGCATATGTGATCATGGGATCATTGGGCATTAGTAGCCTAGTGGCCCCAGGTCCCCTAAAAATCCTACTCAAGTTCTAACCCTTCTTTACATGGTCAGCACATATTGCCCCTGTCCATGAGGGACACAGGCAGAAGCCCTATGTTGAAATGATGGTCATCCAGGCAATCATACAGAATGCATTTGAAGAGGGCCACTGAGGTGCACTGCCATTAGGTGGGATCCTGTTACAAAGATCTGTTAAAGTCTAGTAGACATATCTCCCCCACCAGCATGCCTTAGTAATCTCACATACCAGTTTAATGTCTTACAGTGAGTAATCCATGTACCATTCCACCTACAGATATGCAGGATTTTCAGTATAGCAGGGTCACACATTGCCCTGTATGCAAGGTAGAGATCCAGTCTGAGTAGTCTACATAACACAAGCTGCAATGACATTTATTTCAGATGATCCCCATAGGACAGATACTGGGGACCTGAAGTTCCCTTGTGAGGAACCTGTGTGTTGTGTGCAATTGCCATTGGTGCTTGGAAAGGTACATGACAAAATGGTCATTGCACTCAAATATTGCCATGCTGAGTACACAGAGTTTATAAGTACATCATTATCAGGTGACAGTGCCCTCAGTAATGACACGAGCATGATATACTTCCCTTCTTACTACTGGGGACACATGGTGATGTCTGGTAAAGTAGGTGTAAACCTGTGTGGCCAAGTCTATTACCCATCAGTATGTACATCAGGTGTTGCTACTGATGTGCTACTTACCAGGATCAATGGAAATGATACTACATACACATTTACATGGGGTTTACGGCCATGATTATGTCAAAAAGCATTTGTTCATGATGACCCGCTTGTAGGAGATTGACATGACTGGGGATTGTATGACTACTCCCAGTTTGCTGTGCCATGAGAAGGTTATTTTACTCTTGTCAGGTACAGCCAAGTATATGCAGTTGTACAGATGCTTGCAGAAAGCATTGGTGTAGAGCTGGACTGAGGGGAAGGTGATGTCAAGCTTCTTAATACCTTCCCATAGGAGGTTATAATAGGTTTATTACTGTTTGCTGTGAGGGGGTTTAGGTGTGAGTCTTACTTTTAAGAAGACCAATTTGTGGTCAGATCTCACCAGGGAGGATCTCACAGTGGAGGTGCTACAGGGGGTCACCCATATCGGTAAGCATCTATTGCAGTATGTTGGTTCCCCTTGTGGGGATGTCACTCTGTTGGTTCAGGACATTGTTGTTAAAGATGTGGACTAACCTTTGGGCAAGAGATTTTGAGCATGAGTAACCAACACAGTTGGTGATTAGTGAAAGTCACCCCACACATGGTGTTGTGATGTATCGTGATAGGCACAAGTAAATTCAAATAAGCACAATGGCTGTCCTGATACATGGAGTTACTCCTGTAGCTAGCAATGGCTTGATTAGGTGCCCTACCAGCAGTGAATAGTACCTGCAGTGTCTCCAGGGAATCAGTCTGTTTAACCAATATGGAGTGTATCTATCATTAACAACTATGGACACACCACTTGCATTACCTGGCACACTTTCAGTTTGAGGTCTGAACATGTGGAAGGTCATGTAGCCTGGTATGGCTGTGGTACTATCCACAGTTTTGAACCAGGTGTGTGTGACTGTGCAAATGTCTCCATCTTTCAAGGTGGGGACACCTTCCAGTAAGTGGTGTGTAGTACTGGCATTCCTAGCATGTAGCAGCATGACTGTGATGTTGTTTGAAGATGGCATTTCCTCACTGGAAAGATTTCCCTTGAAACACTGCCTATAAGATGCACTATGGGGATGTCAGCAGCCTTGGCCAGTACACATGCTTCCAGGGGTGGCAAATGAACACCATCTGTGGCAAAGCATAGCGGTCTGTTGACCAAGTCTAGCTGACATGCACTGTATCCCCTTACAATGACACCATATGATAAGCCAATTATTGACCTCAGTCATTTTCTGTGAGTGTTGAGCTATCATCCTAGGTGAAGGTGAACTGTAGCTGAAGGCTATGAGCATACCCGCTAGAGTCTGTAAGCTTAGTCATATGTGTCTGCATGCAGTTCATTGAGGTATGCCTCATGTTGTACACACCAACAGGACCTATGAAGTCATCATAATGTTACCTGATGTTGACAGACCTGTGTGCATGTGTGGTATGGTATATCATGGCATCTCACAGACAGCTAAGTGTGGCCTTTCACATAAGTAGCCTGGTGAGACGGTCATCAATGTGTCTCATGACATAATCAGTCATGAATAATAGGTTTGGGTTTCTGTTTTGCTTAAGGTGTTTGACCATGTTTGAACACAGTCAAGCTCAGTGTAGCCCTACATTTCAGTATGTTGGACAGCTTTGAACCATGCACGGTAGACCTGACAGTTCATCATCTCCATCCCCGAACATGTAAACTGGCTTTACCAGGAGTTGCACTGGCCCAAGGTGAGATGCTGTGCTGCTACCTGAGGGTGACTGCTGTTTTCTGGAACGGTGTCCTTCACAGGAATTCCCAAGACCATGAGCTTATGACCTGCCACATATTTGAGTGGACAGCACACTTCCTCTGGAGAGCTGGATGTACTGCCACTACAGAAGCATGATTGTGCATGGCCACATGGACTCTCAGTTAATGTAGTTGCTGACCTATGTCCACAGGTCCGAGGCTCAACTCCAACCAGACGTTCCTTCACAGATAATGTATGTTCCAAGACAGGTATTCTACGATCTGTCTCAGACTGTCTTTCCACTGCATCCAACAACCAAGCCAGGGTATCAGCAACACAGTGGAGGCAGTCACAGATATGTGCTGCATTCATAACCCTGAGCATTCATCTGGAGTTCCTGTCAGAACATACCTGTGCCTCCATGATGGCTCTAAACATATGCCGAGTGACACGTGACAAGACACCTGCAACAGGTGATGATAGAACAGCAGGCCTTCTATGAGCACCGCTATCAATTCGCCTGTGTGGAACCTCACGTGTCTTTGGCTATGGCTAGTATCGACACTCACTGCAGCCATAATAGCCACACTTTCCTGTTCAATGTCCCAACCCTCTGACTCTCCAATATCTGTGGCATCCCATGTATCATGATAATGAGGGCAGAAAAGGGGTTTCATCCTCTGTGACAGATTCAGTCCCTGCAACCCCCACCTGTGCCTCACTTTGGCCAGCATCATCAGAGTCTGAAGAGACATTGACATCAAATTATGAAGGACACAAAGATCAACCCCCATCTCACCTGTAATAAAAAGGGAAAAGCAGTACATTAATACTTGCACTACTATGCTCTGCAGTACTATTTTGCAATATACAGTATGTTAACCTGTATTACAATGCTATCAGTATTACAGACTTGTTTAACTCCAACCTCATATACTAGGACATGAAAACATCATTTTCTAACAAACATCTGTAGTTACTTGTAAATAAAAAACTCTTTAATCAAAAATCTCATGAGCAACGATGATGTACACTGTTGATATTTGGCAAACCTCTGCACAGTAGACACATATGGCAATCTGTAATGTCCTGAAAATACTGTCAAATTTATCAGTGTGGTCATACTTACAAGGCATAGGTATGATGCTAAACTGTGTTCAGCTGGAAAATATCTGTGCAGTTGGGAATCATGAAGACAGTACATCAATCCAGCCTATAGGCCTGGGATGATACTTTAATGAATACATTGCACTAAATCTACAACTTTAACATAACAATGTTCTGCTTACAAGGAGCAGGTGCATACCCACATCTGATTCCTGATGGTTGTGTGAACATTTGAGGAGAGGTAATGTACAGAGCACCACATGTTGCACTATAACATGCTAATACAACCAAATATCTTGCATTTACAGTAGCCATTATATTAATTGGTATGTTGGTCACAATTTGAGCATGATATTCAAACTGCAACTAACCTCCTCCCCAACAAAACAATGCCTGGCACCCACATAAAACTATGTACATGCTCACACACTGAATGCTACAGTATTCCACTGCTGATTCAACTAAGCATACTTGGATGTTCATCTTGCATGGAAACAGTAGTACCCACATCCACAACATATTGTATGATGGATACCTGGGAGCTGTCCTGTGTTCCTAGGTTCACTGTGAATTCCTCAGTGGCTGACAGTAGTTGTTCTACTACAGGTCCTCCACCAGTGACACCATGATCAATGGCCACATCTGCAATTCTTCTGCATGTGGAGTTCATCATATCAGTGGTGTGGTGTCACACCAACTCATACATCCTGGTCTGGTGATCGATAGCATTCACATCATGAGCCAGGTCAGCCCACAATGCTGCCTGCTCTTCCCTGTTTGGCCTCCCAATGGACAGCAGGAGTTGAAGGTGTGGATGCTAGGCCTTCAGGATGATGTCATATTCAGCATCTGTAAAAGGGGCCTAGCGTCGGGGCTACATATTTCCTGAAAGACAACAAAATGGGAACATATGTCAGGATCACATACGTGGAAGTACAGTATGTAGAGATACAGCAATAACAGATGGCTACCAGTATTCACTGCTTGATTACACATCTCATACTCAACATTATGCAGACATAGTAAAGGTGTGGATGCAACTAGGATAGTACCAATAGGCAGTTATTCCTGTTTGTGTCATGATAGATACTGATGTATGATCACACACCCAACACAGGAGTCCATTAAAGTGTGGCCCCTAGGTGTAAACCCCCCTTACAATATATAAAAACAACAGAGCCAAACAAATAGAACATCTTGGTTCACCTGCACAAAGGCTTTTGTCAAGACAAACCAGAACCACATTACCAGTCAGTAGTGATCTGTTGGATTCCTGTGCTAAGAACAGCAAAGCAGTGAGAGCTCAACTTATGAAACAGCATTTGTCCCAGAAGTCTTATTATGATATGTCCAGCAAACTGCTCAATCCATTACAAGAAGGGGTTATATTGAGGATGCAGACATCCAAAAGTTTTGATCAGACTGGAGTCATGAATAGTGTATATCCAGATCCCAGATCGTACATTTTGGAATCACAAGGAGTAGTATTTAGGTGGAATCGGAAACATTTAATATCAGTGTCTGAGCTTGTATTGCAGCATCTTGCCTGTGAGAAAGACTGTAGATCTCAGAATGAGTTATCCAGTCTTCCAGTTCCAGAGGATGTTCCAGAAAATATTCCTGTTCCTGAGAAGATTCATGAAACTCCGGAAAAAGATTGTTCACCAATGACTGTCCCTGTTGCTAAACCCAGTCCTAATTGCTATATCAGTAGATCAGGTAGCATTTCCTGACCATGTTCCAGATACACGGCAACTTGGATATGAATGTTGTGTTTATTTCTTAATGTCTGTACAATTGCATGTCTTTTTCAAATGTCATTTTATTGTGGGCAATTCACTAATAAGGAAGGACGTAGATCAGTATGTATGTATGTATGTATACCTTTAAAAAGCTTTCCATGGGGTTGTACATGTGTATAAATACTAAGCATGTGCAAGCTAGAGTGCCATTTTGTAGACAGCTGTTGAGATCTAAGCATGCATGTATGTAATGGTCTGTCAGTTAATCAGTTTGTTTATATTTGATGTTGCTGCTATCCGTCCTGATGTGTTTCTATATAATATATCATATAAACAAACTACCCTGCCTGTTCATCTTGAATCATGAAATAGGATGAGTGACAATTCCCCTTGCTAGCTGTTTGCCTTTTTAACATGGTTCTCATTAGCAAGTGTTTTCCTCTTAACCAATCTGTGCTTCTGAAATGATAATTGCAGCCGGCACAGGTAATTTGCAGTATAATAAGCCAATCTCATACAACCACTGAGCAGGATATAAGGCCTCAACGTAGATTACAACCCTTTTCTCATATGTTGGGATGGAAATCATGGGCGTACAGATACTACATCATGGCAGAGAGAATGCCTGTAACAGCTGCTACTTTTTACATACAAATGTGCGTGCTACAGGCTGAAGCTGAAGGTGAAGCTGCAGGCAACAGGCATAGGCAGAGAGGGTGAACACTTTGCAGGACAACACGTTTTAAGGGTAAGCATGAGAGCTGTGGCTGCCTTGTTGTACAGGCAGATCCAGATTGAGGGTACCCATCCCACTGGGAATTAAGGTATGTATTTCAGGAAAGTATGTCAGCCAATGGCATCAGTAACACAATACAAGGCAAAATGCTTGGTGTGTCCTAGAAAATGGTAGGGGTACAGTAACCATGATGTTGCACAGTTGGACAACTGCCAAGTCATGTGTTATGTCATGGCAGTTCCCTGTTCAGTGTGTGCTGGCAACCCTTGCATCTAGCTCAACCTCCATGCATGTATGTTACTTGTGCAGCTGTGGTTGCGTGTCATATCACCAGCAAATTATTGTGGGCTGCAGTCTGATATTACTGGGCCACAATTTCAGTACATACTTCAACATCCTCTGAGAATTCAGGCTAATGTATACCTTGACATTCAATGCACTTTCCAGTGTTGTACTAGGACTAGTTAAGAGTGGTCCTATCTGTGGGTCTATGACCTCTATTATTTAGATGCAGACATTCCAAATGTGCTGCTTTGGGTGGATAAATAGGTGATGAGACAGACATACATATCACAATTTATAATGCTGATGCCCACATACATATATTTTCATTGCTAGACGCAGCTATAATTGAACCCAAGACCATGTGTACCAAAAAGAAATGTTTAGAAAGCATTTTATACACTGAGCAACATAATCACTGTTATAGTAGGTATATCTTTACATGTTGTAGTTATCATTACACAGTTAAGTGCTGTGAAATACTGCACTTTTATCTATTATTATGTGTATGGCTTTAGAGTGCTGTATTTGTATACCAGAGTCCCAGTTAAAAAACTATTTTCAATTAATGTTTCAGCAAGTGTGTTCTCACATGTTGTACATATAATTTCAGGGTTACCTGCTATTAGATACCTCACTGACATCTAAGCTTATGTGTGGGGCTTTATAGTGATGTATTTCTGTACTAGAGTGCCAATCACAGTACTATTTTTCTATTAATCTCTTGGCTGATTTACGTGGTGTGACACAATGCTCAGCATCACTTCAACACACTTAATGATGGGAACTTGAACATTACTCTGTTTTGACTAAAACACCTGTGTTAATTAGCAGCAGATGGTGGACTGATCCACTCTTCTGCAGGTATGATGGTCCTGGGTTTGAAATTGGGCACAGGTTTACTTTTTGAATGTGAGTAATATTTTTTCACAAGCATATATCAATGTAAAGCTATTTAGCATAGCTAAGTGATGTGATGCGCTGTGCCACGTCGCACAAAAAAACTTTAAAGAAAAGAAAAATGGGGAGACAGGACAGTGGTGAAATGGGGTACAAGCAGGGGGAAAAACAAAGTGAAAGGCAGGTAGGGATGTGCAGGACAGGTGTAGGGCAGAACCATAGCTATCCAGTTCTATGACAGCAACAACTCTGCACTTTCACAAATTATTTTAGCTGAATTTGGAGTGTCACCCACAGAGAGGGGTGTCGACAACATAAGTGCATTGTCAAGACAATTGGACATTACATGTGTCCAGTGGACATGTGTGTGAAATGGAGAGCTATGTATGTTATGAACTGTTTTTTTTTTTTTTTTTTGGGACAGGTGCCCATTTTGTTTTTTCTTTTTAAGGTGAGAGTGGAATGCTGGGGAAGGAACATAGGCGTGTGTGGGAGAGGTAAGTTGGGTAGGTGAGGAAGTTTTTGCAAACAGACAAGACAGAGAAGACAATGGACATGGTTGGTGTGTGACACAAGAGGGGGGGGTGAACACCTTGGATGGGGAAGATGTTGAATCCCAGTCCCATGACCATCACACACAGCACCCATGGGACTGTCAGCACTGCTCCTTCACTTCTCCTGTGGTGGCAGTGGTGGACGCTGACATCCAAATCGAGGCTGCCCCCCAGGATGGACAGCATGCTCTCCATCCAGAGTAGGCATGCACTGACTATTTGGCACAGCAACTCACACACTATACCTGGCAGTTCCTTATAGCTGACAAAATCATCCCCTCCACTTCCACTTCCACAGGGGCCCAGCCCCAGCCTGTGGGGCAAAACTACCCAATGCTGCAGGTAGTGCAGGGGCAGCAGAGGGGGGACCACCAGGCTGCATCCCAGATGTGCAGGGACCTGGTGCCATGGCCAGGGGATTCAAGGTAGGTGGATCTCCAGGAACCAGCCTACCTTGTCACACTGTAGTAAATTAATTATAAGCATGTCAACAGACGAAATAACCAAACAAATGTTAGTATTAATGCAATGGAAAATAATATTGATTAATCAAACAACATATAAAGGAATATTATGAGGAACACCAATCTAAATAATAAGGAAAATATATTAACAGAATACCAGTTTGAAATAATACATACAGCCAACATAACAGTTAGTTACAAATAATATATTAATATCAAATTATAATAATAAATAACATTAATAAACTGATAATTTCAGGTATTTTTCCCTTATTGTTATACATCAGATAAAGTTATAAGATGCTGATGACACTAGTCACTCAGAAATTATTTTATTAAAACATCAGTTCTACCTCCATGGCACCCATTAGGCTTTCCTGGAGAATCATGTTGTGGCACTAAAGCATAATTTCTGTCTGAGGTAAAGTATTGTAATTCTGTTTGTCTTAATAGCCTTCCCTTCATTTTATAACTTCTTGGACTACCATTTATTTAAATTGAAGACCATAAGGGGTGGGGAGAAAGAGTAAAACATACAGTTAGTAATTTTGCAGGTAACATTACTGCACAGACTATTAATATATACTTCTACAGATGTGCAATTTCAGTTGTGAGTACAGTGATTGCATTTCTTGTATAGATGATGTTGCACATATATACCTCTCAACCTGTTAACATGGGACAGTATGGGCCAAGCATTAACAAATGCTGGTACACAGGCACAACTACAGGGAACTGTATTACATAGTGTGCTCATACATTACTACCAAGGTGTTCTGTAAATGGATTTGACGATAAATTGCATTCCAAGTAATGTCATGTATCTGATAATCAATGGCCAGTTATGTGGGGCACTAGTCATTACATTCTTCAAAAGCATGACAGTTGAGAGGTTTGTTCGTGTACACTAAGTACACTAAACATCTGGTTATTTTTCAGCTGGCTGCCATGGGTTTAGAACCCAAAAGCAGGAAATGCAGGAATTATATGCATTTTATTTCAATATCATGAATTCTCAAAACACTATTCTCCTTTACAACTTTTATATGTGAAACCCTACATTTACACACATGCATAGCTGCATGTAGTATCACATTGGAAACCAAATGCAATGAACACACAAATAACGAGCACTTTAGTTGAATACGGTAGTTAGCAAAGCACAATCCTGTTTTAAACTTTATTGACAATGTTCCTTTAAATCTGGCATTTAGACAAACAGATAGCAGTCCAGGACTTCAGTTACCTTACCCACAAACCATGTTCATTGCCTGAGTGGAGTATGCTAAATAATATGGGTTTCAACCTTAGTCTGGCTATTGCACTGCATGCATTTCAGACATTTGTGGCTACATTCTTTATTCTTTAACATTTAACAGTTGACTGGTGTCAGATTTGAACACAAATGCAGTGATTACAGGAATAATGAACATTTATTTGAAAAGATTACTTATCAAAGCACACTCCTGAGTTACACTGTATTGAAAATGTTCCCCTAATATCTGCCATTTAGATACATGGATAGCAGTCCAGGACATCAGTAACCTTACCCATATGCCATGTTCATTGCCTTAGTGGAATATATAGCATTATGGCAGACAAAATGAGCAGAACACAGGCTTGAACCTTACTCTGACTGATGAAATACATTTATTTCAGACAGTTTTTGATGCTTTCTTTATTTATTTACATTTCACAGCTGACTGGTGTCAGATTCGACACACATGCAGTGAATACAGGAATAGTGAATACTTTTTATTTGAAAACATCGCATATCAAAGCACCATCACCCTTCAGATTTTATTGATTAATGTTGTTTCAAGTCTGGAATGTAGACCATGGATAGCTGTGAAAGACATCTAATAGATGACCCATATACCCTGTCCATTAATTGTATGCAACCTACAGTATATTTCAGACAATGGTCAGACCAGAACAGTGACTCTTAGTAATGGTAAACCACAACATTATCTGATGTTTGGAAGCTATACTACACAGTACTGCATGTTTACCTGATTTAGCTTGCGCTACCATTTCAGGTAGGCAGTGACACATTACTAAACATGTCACATGCCCCAGGTATGTCATACCTGACTGTTAAGTCTGCAAACTCTATAACTAATTTATTATAAGATTACATTATGCATTATGTTATTATTTTGATGTTTCCTTAATTACCACACTGTCTCCTCATCTTGGTCAGGCGCCCTGCATGGGACTGGATATTGCTAGCCTTCTTGTCTGTAGCTGTTGAAAGAGAAGCAATCCATTATGCATACCAGTTTTGCACAGATTCAGCTTGTATATTTCTAAAGTACTGGGTAACATACTTACATATCTCTGGGGTCTGCCCATCCGAAGCTTCTTAAACCCAGGTGTCCAAGGTTCCCATCTTCCTCCACTTCAGGCCATCGTAGTGGTGACAACTGCTCATCAGTGTGGGAGATACCAGTTACACTGTAGATTCCCTTGCCAACCAATTCCATGCCTCAGACTTACATTTTGAGCCCTGGTAATCAACCTGCAGCAACTTGGGTTCATAGTTTTTTACCAGGAGTCCAACAAACACTCTGGACTCTTGCACTTTCCACCTCTGCACCTGAAAGCGAGCTCCCTCTCCAACACCACCAGTCATATTGACAGCCAAGTAAAGACTTCAATTAATGCTGTGAAATTCCAGCCTATTGAACTTTATATAGGCTGCATTCCCACCCTTATACATCATACTCTAACTTTCAAAAAAGTGCCTCATTGCTTAGCTTCACATAAACTCATACAAACTGTTTCAGTGAATCTGAGCATTGCGCAAAATCGCACAAGTCATGTTTAAGCATAACTTAGAAACATGCAAACATTGTAGACCATTGACCATGTTTATGCAGTATTTAGCATAGTGCAGCTTTTCTAAATGTAACATTTTTTTAATTTTAAATTAAACTGATATTTTAGTCACCTGACACATTTATTTTCTCAGCAATAAATGTAAAACATAAGACTGGTCAGAACTCAAACCCAGGACCTACTACACTGTAGGTCATGACTCACCCTACTTTTCTCCTTGAATAGTGCAGTGAAGCAGTACATCTTCAGATATACTACTAAGATGCCTCTTATCATTGTGCAGCGAAGATGCATGAGTACATCTGGTTTCAATTTTTAAATGTCTGAAGGTGTTGCTAAGCACCATACTGCTCAGAGCAAACAGGGATAAATAAAAAACAATTATAATTGATTACATCTAGTTTTGATTTTTAGATATATAGCTGATGTCAGGTGTATATGTATAAGCACAGCTCACCATCACTAAGCACCGCACCACAGCAACCAAACAGGGAGAGACAAAAAAAAATTACAATTGATTACATCCAGTTTCTATATTTAGATATATAGCAGCTGTCAGGTGTATATTTATAAGCACAGCATGTCATTGCTAAGCACTGCACCACACTGTGAAAATAACATATAAAAATAAAAAAATAATATAAAATATTGTCTTGTGCTTGCCACCTGCCCAGACATTTTTAGACAGTCCACAAGTATGGAACAGCCTCTACACTGCTGCTTGCATGGATTCAATATCCATGTTGCTGTCACTACCCTTGGCAGGGCACCATAATTAATATGTGTGCCAGTGAGGAACCATGGCTGTGTTTACTTGAGTTTGGATTGAAATCTGTTTTGTTGCTAGCAGATTGCGCTTTAGAAATCTTCTGCAATTATCTTGATGAATTAGGCAAGAGTTGAGTAATGGCTCATCAAACTATAACATCGCTCCTAGTTATTTCACTTTGCTCACAGTTATACAGTCATGGAGTTAGGGCGTGGGGAACAGAGAAGCCCCCCCCCCCCACATAAAAAATAATCTTTTAAATGTAAACTGCTAACATTTGTAGTTTGAGTAACTTAATATTTTTGTCAGCAGTGAATGGGATTTTAGATGAAGTCGGTTGATGTGTGGTGTCTTGACCATTTTCATCTTCTACGTGTTGTAATATAATTGCATGGACACACACACCAATATCTATCTATATATTTAAAGAAATCTATAGATATTATTTATTTTACATTTGTTTACCGGGAAAGTCCGACTGGGCATAAAGCCCTTTTTCAGCAGAAGCCCGGGAAGAAAAGCTCCATTGTTAGTAGACTATTATTTTAGTAGAAAGAAAATTGTGTAACACAATACAGAAAAAAATAGTAACAGACATTCAGTGTGTGTGTGGGGCAATGTATACCAGTATTTATAAACAGCACATTCTATGCAATGCAAACTTGAGTAGCTTTGCACTGTATGCAAACAAGAAAGAATTCAGAAAGAATCAAGGCATGGTTTCAGAACTGGAAAAGGAGGTGACTGCTTAATTTTTTTGAGCCATTTGTAAATACTGTACCTTGCAGTCTTGGCCTATATAAGTTATGTCAATCGGCATTACAGGCAGCAGCACCTTTTAGAAGATGTATAGCATAGTGATTCAGAGAGATTCTTACTACAAAACGTCCAAGAAAAGTGTGCATATTTATTAGCTGCATTGCACCCATTCACATCACTAGGGAAGTGGTTTCTCTAGTGTAGCGGACTGAGGTTTTACAGCTTAGTGCAATATAGCAACAGTCTACTTAATGGCCAGCTCTTAGGAGTTTTTCCTCAAAGATATCCATTCATGCACATTCAGCAATGATAATTATGAGGATACAGATGCATACTAATTACTCATATCTCTAAACTGCATTATAACCAGACAGAACAACTCTGATATACTGAAAAGTACATGGTACTCATCTGTGGACAACTTATGTATATCATCCTTAACATATAGAGTGCCTCACCTACACTTATTTAATTCAAGTAAAGAATGTTATTACTGAATTTCAAATGTTTTATTTGTTTCATTCTTAGTATGTAAGGGTAATTACTTAATATGGTAACTTCCAAATCTGGCAATTAAATCTTGTTGAAAACCATTGGTATCTAACTTTTGAAGAGTGACTGTTTCAGCCACAGCTACCAACCAGTTTTATTATGGTTGGATTATTTTAAGAGTGGATAATAATTGTACTCTTGGTTTGCTACAGTGTTCTAACTCCTGGCAGTTGGAAGAAGTGGTATTGGCACTAGAATGGCATGATTTTTCCTCTCTTATGTTGGATACGTTTTAGGTACTATTGGTAACATAGCACTGGAAATCCAGGGCTGAGAGCAAGGTGGGTGAAATGATGGGAAGGAAGTGGTAATAATGTTAATTCTCAGTTGTTCAGTGAAAATCTTATTTGGATGTTGCAAGTGTTGGCCATTGCCCAAACCATCAGTTCATTTTTAAGGCCATCTTTGCATTTTACTTGGTGGTCAGATGTGTTGACCATGAGCATGTAGCCTTTGACCATCACAAATAAGTTCATTGCAGTGGTGCAGACAAGAAGATGGTGCGTTGCCCCAACATTCCTTATCAGTAAGTAGCTGATAGGTTAAATGCATTTTTTACTAATAAGTATAAAATAAGGCATTACTATCTCACTGTATGGATCTCTGGTTAGACCTCATCTGGAGAAATGTTGTGTAACTCTAAAAATGTAATTTCACCAGGGCATAGCTGAAAGGAGGCACAACACTTAAATCATATGCAAGTGGATATCATTAAGTCTATTCTTTTTGAACCAGATCGAATTTACAAATCCAGCAGTTGTAAGAAACAGTTATGATAGCTAAAAATTTGTATGTAGTTTAGTGTGGATCTTACAGAAAGAACTCGGTAGTTTGTGAAAAAAAAGTAGCAATGGTCTTATGCAACATTTGCAGATATTACAGTGCAACAGTCCTCCTATGCATAGGTGATTGGCAAGCAGACTTAAGTTCCAGGCTTGCTAAATTTATATTGCCTGATAGATATGGGTCATGTACCTTTAAATGATGATTAGCTAGCTTCAGTGATTAGCATGTCATGTGATACACTGAGGTTCCAGGAATCCAATTTTGCTATACAGACTTCAGTGAGTTTGGGCCACATCTCTTGTGTCTGTGTGTTATTTATCCAGACTCCTGATATTATATGATGTTAGAATAGTAAAATATCTGCCTGAACTGAAGAAATATATCAATATCAGTTAAGAAATATATCTTATGTCAAGACTCTCTGTGGTTAGAACTAAATTAAATTTTCTGGGAAAATGGCCCCAAAACCTTCATGAATACCCATGTATTAAGAAGGAAATTTGGCTGAAAACTGGAACTATTTAACCCAAAAATGCAATTCATTCCTTACTGAAAGTTTATTAGATGAAAAGTATGAATGCATTCCGTGTACCACACTGATGTATGTTACTAAGGAAGGAATTATAAAATACTTAAGTCAACTATGTTTCTTGAAGAATAGAAAGACAAATTACTAGCTCTTAGAAATAAATTCAGTAATTAACTGTAGCTCACAAAAGAAGTTGCCATTTGTTAGTCATTTGTTCTGATAATCCCTAATGGACACAGGCAGCCAGTAAATGGGTCATCTCCTAGAACTCTGCTTGTAAATGGTCAATCTCTCAAGCCTCTGCTTACACTTACCAAGGGCACTAGAACTTGTTAGAGACTTGGGATGCATGGCTAGGATGAAAAAGACTCTTGTGGTCATTAGCCTAGCACATACCTATGAACCTATGACTACACACTCCTGCAAAGACCGTACATGCATTTATTACATTCCTGAGTAATGGAGATAAAGACTGAACTGGTTCTCTAAAAAGTGAAAGAATAAATTGCAGTACAATAAGTTAATAAAGAAAGGGAAGGCTATTAAGTCAAACAGAATTACAATACTTTACCTCAGACAGAAATCATGCAACATGATTCTCCAAGAAGGCCTAGTGAGTGCCATGGAGGTAGAACTGATGTTTTAATAAAATAATTCCTGAATGACTAGTGTCATCAGTGTCTTATAACTTTATCTGATGTATAACATTAATGGGAAAATACCTGAATTTACCAAAACCTGTGAATGTTTGCAGAGCAAGTGAAATTGCTAGTGTGCAATTAAAGAGTACTAACTCATGAAAACAGAGTATGCAGAAAGAATATGAGTCAAATAATATGGCAAATAAGAATTTGAAGTGGAATATATTGCAAAAGTAATATTTAAGAAATAGAAAGCCATGAGATCATGTACTGAAATAAAGAGCCTAAAAAAATAAAATAAAAAAAATAAAGTATCTAAGCTAGACACACCGGCACACTTCTAATTCAATATTGCAGAAAGTAGAAGCAGCATTG
>NC_056736.1:100615064-100695064 GCF_019279795.1 Protopterus annectens
CTCAGCACAAGAAGCTGTAGTAATTGGTTGTTTTGGACCATTTCTAGCTCTTTTGTAGTTCACTGTTTAAAATCCGCCTCTGGGTGTTTTTTTCTGGCTTTACTGCTCAGACAAGCTCCTCGTGGTCCTGCAGAGTGGTCCTAGCTACAGGGAACTCAGAAAAGCGACTAATTTCTGGATTTAAGTATCTTTGCTTTTTTTTCACTTGGAATAGCTTCTGTAGCTTACCCTGAACTAGCTTGAACTGTTTTTTAACTGTTTGCTACATTATTTTAAAGTCTGCACTTAAAGTTACATTTTAGTCGACTTTGATCGAAAGTTTGTTTGTTTGTTTGTATAATTTAACTGTGGAGGCTGCCCACTAAAGTGTTCTATCCTGTGTAACTGATTTATCACTGTTTCTGCATTTTCTGTGTGTTTCTATCAAAAAAACAAAAAACAAAAAAATAATCCTTGTTTTCCCGCCTTTCCTCTACTAGTTTAAACCAGTTTACAAGCATTGCTGTATTCTGGGCTGTGGTGTAGTTCCTGTGTTGTCCATTACCTTACTTGGATAGAAGGAAGTTTCTTTGCTCACCAGTGGGAGTGGGGAGCCTTGAGCAACCTACCTGTCCCTGTAGGAAGTGACCTCAGCACAAGAAGCTGTAGTAATTGGTTGTTTTGGACCATTTCTAGCTCTTTTGTAGTTCACTGTTTAAAATCCACGTTTGCATGGCTTTGCGCAGTTGTGCGCATAGCTCAGCGCTGGTTAAACAAGGTTAAACTTCTTCTAGCTCTGGCAGGTCTGCTCTTCAAATTTTCCCTTAAGGAAGCTTTACTCTTAGTATAATCAGACTACTCACTATATTATAAGCCTAGCACTTGTTCTCAATACTTCTCTACTAAGTAAGCACTCTCGTATTAAGTAAAGCACTACATCTACTTACCACCCCTGTGAATATCCACTTCCCTTAAAGGTACAGCACTCCCTTATACTGTTCTAGCATGTCGACTGGTAGATTACTGGCATCCTCTCCAGTTCAGCTGGTCAATCTGGGTATCTTGAGACAATGCTACAATTGTCTCATGTACACAGACAACCCTCTCCTCCTCCCAACAAACACAAACACATGTGAGAGATGCAACTATATAGCCAAACTGGAGGCTGAACTCTCTCAACTCAGGGCTGGCATGACCAGACAGGAGGAGATGTTAACCACACACCCAACAATCCCAGTCCCACATAGACCTACAACAACTGCAAACCAATCACATAAAAACACAAAGACATACTCTGAGGCTCTAATAAAAAACTTACCAAAACAACAGAATCTCCCAAAGCAGACATCCAAAAATCCACCACCTCAAAACAAAACACATGCAACCCATACTTCAATAAATCAGTGTGTCAACCAATCACAGCCCTTAAGGCCAAACACCATGCCTGATACACTAGTAATAGGTGATTCTATAGTCAGACACAATGATGTCCTGCTGACCAGGCTGAACAAGGAGAGGGTGACTGTGATCTGTCTATCGGGAGCTAGGATCCGCCACATAACACACGCACTAAAGTCACTCCAAAGCAAGTACAAATATGACTCCGTCATTGTCCATGCCGGTGTGAATGACCTGAGACGTACCTCCCTGGACTACATAAAAAGAGACATAGAGGAGCTCTCCGATTATGTAGCCCAGGCTGGTATGACCCTGACCCTGAGCAGCATCTTGCCCTCACCAAGAATGATACCACAATACAAAGACAAGATGATCAGCTTTAATAATTGGCTCAAGTACTGGTGTCATTCTAAGGGGATCCAATGTCTGTCTGCCTGGGATGACATGTTGGACAAGCCACGCTGCTTCGCAAGGGATGGCTTACACCTGTCACCACTAGGCTTCCGGATATTGGCTAAGGCTCTTGCCACCCCCATAGTGCGTTTTTTAGGCAAGGCTCAAAAGACAAACCCACCTCCTTAGAAAACAAAAATGGAAAAAACTAAGGGTAATGCTGCTCAATGCCAGAAGTCTAAATCTCAAGATGCAGGCACTTGATGCACTCCTCAGCATGGAGAACATTGACATCTGTGCAGTAACTGAAACCTGGTTCAAGGCTCCTGAGAGCAACCCAGTGCTACCAGGCTATACCTCGTATCATGCTTTTCGGCCCCAAAACCCGGGCCGAACCACAAAGGGAGGGGGAGTGTCCATATTCATCAAGGACACCCACACCTCCAGGTTAGTAGCAAAACATGAAGCATCAGAGACCATACAGGTGCAACTAACCATAGGCAAAACTGCTATACAACTGGTAGCATGTTACAGACCACCCTCCCAATCTCAAGAACTCTACTCAGCCTTCCTGAAAACATTGGAGGATATGAATGTATCACAAAATACCATCATACTGGGAGACTTCAACTACTCAAACATAGATTGGGTACATTATTCTAGCCCTAATACCCTAGCCCAAAGGTTCCTGGAATTCATAAATTCAAATGCACTGGAAATACTAGTCACCTCTCCCACTAGGGGAGATAATATACTAGACCTGATCATCACAAACATGGGGACAAAATGCTCCACACCGGAAGTATGCCCCTCACTAGTGAGATCTGACCACAAACTAATCACCCTGGATATACATATCCCACCTCCACCCCCAGCACAAAAGACCACAGTGAAAAACTTCTCAAAAGCAGACTTCACTCTTCTTAA
Organism: Protopterus annectens; assembly: GCF_019279795.1. Taxonomy (NCBI): domain Eukaryota; kingdom Metazoa; phylum Chordata; order Ceratodontiformes; family Protopteridae; genus Protopterus; species Protopterus annectens. The sequence continues at coordinate 100,617,762 of NC_056736.1, forward strand.
GACTGAGATGGTATCCTTTAAGCCCACTGTGCCAGTGGATACCACATCCCACAATGCCGAATCCTTCACAAATGCTTTCTATGGACATCTCCAAGAATGCATGGATCATGCAATCCCAAATAAATCCAAGTCCCTCTCCACCAAAGGCAAGCGTCCTGTCTGGTGGACCTCAGCCATTAACAAATTGTATAACAAAAGAAGGAAGCTACTGCACGTCAGAGCAAAATCCCATGAAGGGAAGACATCTCTGATCAACATTAGCAGAAAACTACGTTCTCTCATAAAACATCCAAGGCCAACTTTGAGAGAAAAATCGCTAAGGACACTAAAGATAACCACAAAGCCTTCTTCAGCTATGTTAGAAACCTGGGCAGAAACCCTCAGATATGCTCAGAGTTGGTTCACAACAACAAAAATATACTGAACCCACAGATATTGCCAACATTCTGGCTGACAGGTTCAGTGCAAATTTCTCCCTCCCTCACCCCCAAATGAAGAAATACTTATCCCAGCTGAATGTAATCTCCCTGTCATCTCAGATGTCCAAGTGAGAACCGTCCTAAACAAAGCTAAAAACACAGCATCAATGGGACCTGACGGTATCCCGGGTTGCGTGTTACGTGAACTCCAAGAGGAGCTAAACCCACACATAAAAATGCTATTTAACCTTAGCCTTACTTCAGGATATGTACCTGAACACTGGCGTACAGCAACAGTGGTCCCACTCCACAAAGGGGGTGCCTCTACAGACCCTGGTAACTACCACCCCAAAAGCTTAACCAGCCTGGTCTGCAAAGCTATGGAAAGAATCATTATGGAACTCATAAACAGAGACATAGGGAACCTACAGACACTTGACCCCTCCCAGTTCGGCTTTGTAAAGAGCAGATCCTGCCTTTTGAACCTGGTTGACTTTTTCGAAACAGTCACTAGAGCCATTGATGAGGGCAAAGCAGTCCATACAGCCTACCTGGACTTGGCTAAGGCCTTTGACACAATACCCCACTCAGGCATTATAGATAAGCTCCACAGCTTAAACGTAAACCCTTATGTCACTAGATGGGTTGCAAACTGGCTAAAGGACAGAACCCATAAAGTTAAAATCTCTGGAGCAATGTCAGACTCAAAGCCAGTCACAAGTGGTGTCCCACAGGGATCTGTCCTGGGACCCCTCTTGTTCGGCATTTATTTCTCAGATGTTAAAGCAAACATGGGAGGGCTGTGGCTGACAAAGTTCGCAGATGACTGCAAACTAGGCGCCATAGTTGATACACCAGCGGACACATACATCCTACAAAAAGGCCTCACAGAAACGGACAACTGGTGCCGGAATCACGGCCTTAAACTAAATGCCAAAAAATGTATAGTCATCCCCCTTTGGGAAAAACAAAGTACCCACAAATTATCACATAGACAGCAACCCACTGAGTACGGAAAAAGTAATCAGAGACCTAGGGACCCAAGTCGACAGCGAACTCTCATTTGACACCCATGTTGCCAAAGTGGTTAGAAAAACATTCTACCTTGCACACCTCATCATGAAGGGATTCACATCCAGATCCAAGGATGTCATTGTACCCCTATACCCCTCCCTCATCAGACCCATGATTGAGTACAATGCCCCATTTGGTATGTACCTCACCCGGCATTTGCAACAGCTGGAGAGACCACAAAAGTACCTAACCAAGAGGATCAAGGGTCTCCAACATATGTCTTATTCTGCCAGACTAAAGAAACTTCAGCTCTATTCTGTAGCATACCACCTGCTCAGAGGTGATCTCTGCCTGACATACAAGGCCATGTCCAATCAGGATCTGATGGACATGCTCCACCTCAAAAAATCCAAATCCATCAGGACCATGAGAGCTAAAGACTTAAACCTCGGCACAAGTATGAACAGGACATGCTGGAGGGATAGATTCATAACCCAGAGGCTTCCCATGCTTTGGAACAAGATCCCAGTTCGTATTAGGCAGAGCCCCTCACTGACTCTCTTCAAGAGAAATCTTGATGAGTGGATGGGAGATCGTAAGTTTACCCAGGGTCACATCTGTGTCACTGCTAGACAGGGGCACAGTAAACTAATTCTATTATATAAGGGGACCTTCATTGTGTCACTACTAGACAGAGGCACAGTATTCTAAATTTATTCTGTACATTTTTGTACCATTTCATGGGGTGGCAAAAGCCACATCACTATGGCTAGGCTTACAAATGCCCCAGGGAAGATAGCCTAGTACTATACTATGAAACTATGAAACTATAAACTATATATATATATATATATATATATATATATATATATATATATATATATATATATAAACTATATACATATATATATATATATATATATATATATATATATATATATATATATGTATGTATGTATATATATATATATATATATATATATATATATATATATATATATTTATATATAAATATATATATATATATATATATATATATATATATATATACATACACATATATATATATATATATATACATACATATATAAGAAGAAGAACCAAAGCTGTGAGTTGTTAATGAGCTGCTTTCTGTTCTAATGATGCAGATTTTGAATCTTTCCACTTTAATTTATCTATTGCATGACTTTAAACAAGCCACTTAAACAGACAATGCTTTGGGAATTTCCAAATTTGGATCTTTAATGGCCTTCTTGACTGCATGTCTAGTTAGTATCTATAAACCCATGATCATTCCCAAAATATAAAGTTTACAAATTCTACTAAATGCAGTGAAGGTACAGTTAAATGGGAAAACAACACTGTACCATGCACCAAAATGAAACACCAAAGGATATTTTGAGTCCATTGTTTTTAATGTTATGCATCACCCTGCATTCTTCCTTTGTTAAGACAATATCTAGTGTTATCCTACAATTTAATTAACTTCAGGTCCTTATGCAGATTTTTAAAAAGTTGAAATGACTCTCCAGCCATCTGGAAACATACGCAGTGACACCAGAAATCTGAATCTAGCAATGACACTGCAAACAATGCCTTTCAGAATGTTCAAACATTTATTTTATTAGTGTTCCTTCTCTTAACCATGTTATTCCCCCTGCAATACCCTGTCATGTAGAACATCTTTGACTACCCATTTTCAGCTATCCACGTTTGAAGCAACAATTCTAAACTTCCTCAGCATCTGGATTTAAGAATGCTGTTGAGGAACATAGCAAATAATGATTACCTGATGAAAGATGAAGGGAGGACTATTTGCTTAAACAAATATGTTACTATGTGTATTACTGGGTAAGCCTCTGTATTCACAATTCCTCATTAAAAAGTTTTCCCTCCCCTTATAAGCCAAACATATCTGGATTCATGTTTTCTCAGACTAGAATGATCTTGCTGTCCTGCCCAGATCATAACTCCAGTATCCTTTGCTCAATAATTCAGGACAAAGCTAAAATAAGGGAGGACAGATGCTAAAAATCGGAGACAATTGTAAACATCACCCAATTTCACTTAAAATGCTAATAGAAGAACAAGTTCTGCATCAACAAATATTCTGAACAATATGAAATATGAAACTTTAATTTCTGGTATTATTTGGCTGACTGTAATCATCAAATATTTACAAGGAAATCAAAAGTTTATGAGAAATGGGATAAAAATATGAGGACAAGGACTTTCTGCAAAATTCTGGACAGTTAAGATGTATGTTTATTTATTTAGCATTTATTTATCAGGAAAGGGCACCTCGGAATGAAGCCATTTTTCAGCAGAGACCCAGGGAGAAAAGCTCCAGACATTTGTCTTTGTATTGTGGGAGGAAACCAGAGTACCCAAAGAAAACATGCACAAATGCAGGGAGGACATACATTCTCTGCACAGAAGGCACTCCAGCCAAGAATCAAACTGGAGAACCTCTTGTGAGGCTACCACTGCGCCATCCAGTTGAAGTTATGTTGAAGATGCATTCAACTTATTTTACTGAGATTGTGGCTGAAAATTTTCATGGGTAGACCATTTCACCCATCTGGTTGACAAATTAAAAAAGAAACAAAACAGGCATGCAAATATATGCATGAATCCAGTTTTTATTCTTCACTGAGTTTCAATGGGGCATGGAGTGAAGACTTTGCATGTGGTTGTCAAGTTACATATACAATGATATTTCATGATTTGTGTAGAGCATTCCTGATATAACTTAAATCATCTTAGTTTTCTATTTTCTTCTGAATTCCCAGGGCAGTGTGCAAACTTTCACACATGCACAGTCATATGTATCAATTTTCATATATGACAGCTAGCTAGAGTTTATTAGAGTGAGTTTGTATCCAGGTGTTTTGTTAAAGTAGTCTACGCACTAATTAAGTGGGATGCTTTTGAAGCACATGGTTTGTCTTGGCAGGAAGCAGTGACAAAAACTGATGTATCTCATCATTGTATAATTTATTTAACCTAACTTAAAACCATGATAGTTAGCTTAAAAAGGTTTTGATTAAATATAAGAAACAATCCACTGATAAACTATTCTTTCATCGTTTAGACTCATTGTGATCTAAAATACTTTAGCACATCAGACATGTGTGAAAAGCTGTTTCTTTTAGCTCTTGCAAACTCATATTCATTACTTCAGTAATGCTGTCTGTCCATCTTATCTTCTATCTCCCATTCTCCTACTGATTGTTTCTCACTCCATGCAATTCTCAAAAGTTTTCTCCAGCGCCATAGCTAAAAGGCATTGATTTTCCTGTGCATAGTCTTACTTATAAGAAAGTCATAAGTAACAGAGGATCATTTGTCATTAAATAAAGTCATAATGGAGAGCTGTAAAAAGGGGAAGAATCTAACTGTAGCATGTATGGACTACAAAAAAGCATTTGACAGTATCCCATATTCATGGATAAAAGAATGTTTAAAAATGTATAAGATATACCCTATACTGATCGATTATATTACAGCGACTATGAAACAGTGGGAAACCACTTTGCAGTTAAGCCATGATAAAGGATAGATTATTATTCCAGGGATAAAAATACAAAGGAGGATATTCCAGGGTGATTCTTTGTCACCGCTGCTCTTTTGTTTTCTCTTAACTCGTTAAGCTGTCTGCTTAACAGACTAGGTCATGGTTATAATTTGGCTCCCAGAAAATAAAATAAGTGTAAAGACTTCACATCCTCTTTTTGTAGATGATTTAAAACTGCATAGTTCATTAGATGAGGAACTGAAAGCACAACTGCATGTGGCCAAAACTTTTTCAGATGATATAACAATGTCATTTGGTCTTGATAAATCTGCAAAACCAACCTTTAAAGCAGGAAAGCTACAGCAATAATAAAACATCAGCCTGGGGCAGGAATGTGATATAAAATAACTTGAGCAAGAGGTAGTGTAGAAATATTTGAGAATTGATGAGGGGTCAACAATAAAACATGAACGAGTGTGAACAAAACATAGTAAGGAATATTTTAGAAGACTAAAATTAATGCTGTAAATAGCATTGACATCTAGGAACAAAGTTCAAGCTATAAACCAATTTGTTCTTCCTGTCCTAACTTATAGTTTTGGAGTGACTGACTGACCCAAAAGGTGTTGGGTCTGTTGGACAGGAAAACAAGAAGGTTGCTTCAGACTTATCAAATTATTTATAAAAATCAGTGTATACCAGAGCTATATATTTCCCATTCTGAAGGAAGCATGAACCTCCTCAAAATTGATTACATGTATAGATGTGCAATAGTAGGACTGCATACATATCTTTTGACCTCAAAAGACCCAAACGTAGTGAACATTTTAAAATGTGAGGAGAACAAGTCTAACATGACTTCCCTGGTTAGTTTAGCAGATGCATATTGGTGTCTAGTGGGAATGGAAATCAAACCACAAGTAGATAAAAATCAAGCAGCAACTGAATGTGCCAAATAAATAAAAGAAAGAATATAAGGTGAAGGATCAAATGACAAGGCAAGAAATGTGGAAAATAAATAAATATAGTTGCAAGTATAGAAAGCTCATGGAGCAATCTCATGTTGATCAGGTTCAAACACAGGAATGGTTAAGAAGAAGTGAATTTAAACCAAAAGACGAAAGCTTTATACTGGCGGCCCAAGATAGTGAACTACATACATGCTGGTTTACAAAGTCCATTGAACATGTGGAAAAAACAGGTTTTTTAAAACAGAATTGGAAACAGTAACAAATCTTGTTGCTGGTTGTGATATACTAGTAGCAGAAGGACTGTATACTGAAAGGCATAATAAAGTGGCAAGACTGTGGCACTGGGGATTGTGCCAACATTATAATACTGAAGTAGCTGAAAAACACTGGAAACATGAGCCACAAAGCATTATGGAAAATGATGAAGTTTATATTACATGGGATCACCAATTAACATTAGTTCAAAAAATAGATGTGAGAAAACCAGACATAATACTCCATGAAAAGAAGACAACAGTAGTATTGATTGTTGAAGTCATCACACCCAGTGACTACAGTGTCTTACGTACAGAAAGACACAAAGTTATAAAATACCAGGGCTTGCAGGCAGAAATTAGGGCAATGTGAAAGAAAGATACCCAGACAGTTCCAATAGTAGTAGGAGCAATGGGTCTCATACAAAAGAATTATAGTCTTATTTAGATATGCTACTCACACATGTAACTCCATATGAACTGCAGAAGGAGTCAGTACTGGGTACATTGCGAGTGTTGTGAAGAGCACTTCTGGCTAACATCAAAGATTGAAACAATACTAATTTCATGAACTTTAATCATACTTTGACTTGATGAGAGTGTGGTATATTCTCATTATGGTATTAGAAACCCAAAAGATTTGGAGAAATTAAAAAGCAAGAAACCATATGTTATTACTGGAAAAAAAAACATGGCACTGACATTTCTTGAGAATATGATGTCTTTGATCTTTAACATCTTATCCAGATTGACCATTGTTTTCTTTTCAAAAGGAAAGCACATTTTAATTTCATGGCTGCAGTCACCATTTGCAAAATCTTTCAGCCCAGGAAAATGAAATCTGCCACTGCATCCACTTTTTCCCCATATATTTTCAAAGAACTGATAGAACTTGATGACATATTTTCTTTATCTTTCTTTCTTTCTTTCTTTCTTTTTAAATATTTCACACTTTTAACTTTTATATTCATCAACAGGCTCTTCAACTCTTCCTTATTTTCAGCCATCACAGTGGCATCATTTGTATATTTATGGTTGGTAATATTTCTCCCAGCAATTTTGATTCCAGCATGTGATTCATGTAACCCAACATTTCACATGACATATTCAGCATGTAAATTGAATAAATGTTGAGAAAGTTTATAACCTTGTTATACTTCTTTTCCAATCCTGAAGCAATCAGCTGTTCCACATTCAGTTCTAGCTGTTGCTTCTTGTTCTGCATACAGATTCCACCGGAGACAAATATGTTGATCTGCTATTTGCATTTCTTAAAGAACTTGCCACAGTTTTTTATGGGCAATAAAGTTAAAGGCTTCAGATTAGGCAATAAAGCAGACAAAAACTTTTAATGGTGCTCCCTTGTTTTTTCCATTATTCTACAATTTCATCTCTTGTGCCTGTCCCACTTCTACAACCAGCTTGCACATCTGGCAGTTCTCATGCTATATATTGCTGGAGTCTAGCTCACAAGACCTTGAGCATTACCTTACTCGCATGTGAAACAAGTGCACCTGTTTCATAATTTTGGCATTCTTTAACTTCGCCCATTTTTAGGATTGAAATATAAAATGACCTTTTCCATGCCAGTGATTACTGTCTTGTTTTTCAGATTTGCTGGCAAATGTTATGCAACACTGTAAAAGCATAACTTTACAGAATTTTAAAGAAATTCATCACTTCCTGCAGCCTTGACATAAGCAAGGCTTTCTAGGGTCCATTTAACTTCATTTTCCAGAATTTTGAAGTAAATCAGAAAAAAAAAACATCTAAGCAGAGTTTTTCTAGTTTTTTTGTAAGAAGTATTAAAGTTATTGGAATTTTTTTTTTTTTTATTTTTTATTTTTGGGCTTTTATGATGAAGTATACAAAAAGCAGGGATATTTATAACAATGTCTAAAGGATGCATGTGGGTTATAAATTCAGTGCTGTCTTAGTTTATAATTTATTTTATATATTAGTGTTACTCTATAAGGAAAACACATTGAGAAGAACTGTTTGGGAAAGATATTCTGGCTAGCGAGAAAGTTTTAAATCTGCTAAGATTACAAGGTATGAAAATAGTTTAGTGTTATCATTTTTAAAGGGCATTGCTGAAATAATGTTTAAAGTATTTGCCTCCCAAGCAGACCACAGGATTTGATCTTCACATCTGGCCAGTGCTTTTATGGAATGTGTATATTCTCTTTCTCTCTCTCTCTCTGTCATTAAGGAGAGGACTAGACCTGTTGTACATCCATCAATAAGATGTAAGGGCAGTGCAGCAAAGCAACTTGGTTTGAGTCCCAGAGTATTCTACTACTCGGGGGGGGGGGGGGGCACAGACTAGACATGTTCTGGGAATTGTGATGAGGGAGTATCTCCTGTAGACAGGGAGGGATGTTATCAGAATTACTGATAGACTCAATGTGATGAGACTCTGCCATTCATAATTTCAGCCTATGATCCACAGCAGGGTTGTGATGGTAAGGAACACAGTGCACCCTGGTAGCATCAGCTGCAGGGCCTACTTCATAAAGCAGGACAATGTGAGTTAGTATTGATTAATGGGATTTGAGCGCTCATATCATGACAGACAGACAGAACAGGATAAAGAAGGAAACTTCTCTCTGTGAGGATGTTAAGAAGCCTAGTGTTACATTCACAGTGTAGTACCAAAATTAAAGCAATGGTAGTCAGTGGAGTGATGGTGGCCAACACAGAGTTCTCAAAGAATGAGAGTCATAAGATCACATGCAAGAGTGGTCAATGTGCAATTCGGGTAGAATTCCCCCTAGCAAAGAAAGGGCACTGATGTATAATTAAAGACTGTAAAGTCATCCCACCATGAAACATTTGGCACATAGTATAAACCACTGATGGCATCCATTACTTCCAAGTAGCAGTCACAGAAGAGTCTAAGGTCAACTGAGAGTAGCTCAAAGATGTGGAAGTTGACTAGAGCAAAAGTAGAAGAGTTCAATGAAATACTCTAGACTCCAGCAGACCAGGAAGAAGAAAAATATGTGAAACCAAAGAAGAATGTCAGCATCTCAAAGTGGCTTGTGCGAAGACTATAGAACAGATATGTGGTCAAGCTAGGTATGCAAATAAGGTACATGAGGAAGGCCAGTGGTGGAACACAGACATCCAGGAAGTTACAAAAGGAAAGAAGGAAAGAAGAAAAAAGAGGAGAAATAGAAAAGACAGGCCAAGCTAAGAAGGAATATTGATTGGCTAACAAAAAGACTAACACAGCAGTCACAATAACAGTGAACAAGGTGTCAGAGGCACTCTAAAAGCTCCAGGAAAGTATCTCAGCAGATGACACAAAAAGCTCTGCCAGACAGCAAGGCAAAGACTGAAAGATAAAGAAAACAGACATCAGACACCATTCATAAGAGATAGCAGCAACGATCTGCTCAACTCCATCAAAGGGAGATCAAAGGAGTACTTCAGGCAACTCCTGAACGAAGAAAACCACATACTATCTACTGCCAAATGCACAGCCTCTGATGAAATAACTCACCCTAGAAGAATTTAGAACAACACTGAGTAAAATGAAGTTAGAGAAAGCAGCAGGCTTAGATGAAATAACAGTAGACGAGACCAAGATGTTGAGTGAGTTATAGGAAAACTGGCTCCTGAGGCTTTGATGACCAGAAAATGCATACCCACAAGCTGGTGCTAATATTTTGAAGAAGGTCTTCCTATCAATAACATAGTTTAGTTTTGTGGATTCCCATAAACTCGCTACTAGGCTTCTTACTCTGGTTCTACAGACTCCTGTTCCTCTTCTACTTCTGCAAAACCCATATTCACTCTTCTCTTTCATAAACTCATTACTTTTTCAGACCTGGTACAAATGACTTTTAATCATACTTTCTCTAAGACCTTGACTTTATTTACTTACATCCTGCTTTGTAAATGCAGCCTTTCCTTATTCTCAGTTTCTTTCAATGAACTGTGAAAGCAGGTAGCCTAGTCTCTGGTTTCCTTCATCAAGATAATCATTTCAGTATTATATATTTCTCTTCATGTTCTCCTCCCAGAAGAAAAGTTCTGCTACATGAAGCTAAAGGAGCAAATCAACATAAAAGGGCCACTACTTTGATGACCAATGTAGTCTTAGCACAAGCTACATAACACCATGTCCATCTTCTTTCTCACCAATGCAAGCTACAGGTATGTGGATAAGGTGTAACTATCAGGAGCTTTTAATGGCATAATTAAAGCTTTTGTCTCAGTTTCCAAATCACCTTTCCTTAGTGAAGAGGGAGATAGAACCAGGAGTATGTCCATCTGTTGATAGCGGTTTCAGAAAACAACAAAAGGATTAGGTAAACATGCTGAATGCACTTTCAGTGACAGTGGGGGTTACCTCTTTTGTACACTTTTCTGCAACCTCAGTGTAGCATGCACAGATTTTAGGGTATGGTGGGGATCCACCACATTGATGGGGCAGGGGGCATGCATCCCAGAAAAAGTACTTTCCTGTAATGATCACTGCACTTGGTTTCAGTGAGGAGGTTTAAGACAACTGGCATTCACTAAAATGGATATGCATAATTTGACATATATTTTAAAGAAATAATGCATGCTGGCTTACAATCTATCAAATAACACACTGTTAATGTCTGTTCAAATATATGCTAATATTTTTCTTCCACAGTAGCACTTGAGTTTCTTGGGCTTATGTCCTACACCTACTATATTTAATTCATTTTGAAAATTCAGTAACTCTAAACCTTCCTTTACATGCCATTCAACTGCTCAGGCATTTCATCCGTCCCTATTTTTGAGAAACATTCATATTTTCAGGTCTGATTTAGGATGTCCCAATTTTTGGAAGTATGTCCCTATTTTAGAACTGATTTACCCCTTCAGACAATTTTCTGAATTCCACTCATCACATGTGAAGCTATCTAGTGCACAGAAAACAACACTACAAAAGTAACCGGAGTTCTCAGTTTTGGGCTTTCTCCTCTTTGGCATTTATTTCTCAGACTTTCAGGCCAGCCCTCCTGGCCTATGATTAACTAAGTTTGCTGATGATTGTAAAGTTGTTATTCAATCTGACTCACAATTGCTCCAGCACAGTTTAGACCACATTAACAATCAGAGCAAGGATGAGGGTCTAAAAATGTAGCATACTTCATTTTGATAAAAAAAAAAAAAAAAAAGAAAAAAAACAGTTTAATTTACCATATAAAACATATAGAAGATGCACTCCTCCAATAAGACACTGTTGCAAGGGACCTAGTTACACTTGTTGATAAATCTTTACCATTTGACCATTATGTCTTTACAATAGTTCAGAAAACATTTTATCAGGCCCATTTAATTTATATAGGCATCTCCACTAGATCCAAAGAAGCTTAAATTTCCCTTTACTGCTATCTTATTATACCCATTATTGAATATAATGCACCATTCGGCATGTATTTATCTAAACATATCATACAACTTAAGAGATCTCAGAGATTCATAACTAAAAAGCTGCCTCAAAAGTCTGAGATGCTGGCAGCCCTTTTCCTGTACTTACTCTCTTACAGATCCTTCCATGGCGCTATATCTCTAACCTTTCTTGTTATGAAGGATCAAACCCTCTTTGACCTCATATTCCTTCATAGAACCAAAGCTACCTCAAATACTCAGTTAAAGGAAAAAAAAAAAAACCTTCATCAGCAAACAAATAAGACATGATGGCGTGATTGCTTCATATCACAAAATATCCCTTACCTTTGCCTCTGCAACAAACTTCCACTACATATCAAGGAGAGTAGCACCATTGCCACCTTAATGTAAACCTAGATAGTTGGATGGACAGCTTCATATTCTCCACCGGTCTATATTGTCTTGCCCTCCTTGAAAAGAGAAGGACATTTTGAATAGGGCTTCTTGGCCAGCCTTGAAATGGTCTTCAGACTGATTGCTTAGTACTTACCTATGAAACTATTAACCTATGGGCATACATAACCAATATGCAAACGGCAAGAATAATTTAAAGAAAGAAAATCCACATCTTACGCATTCCTGTTTCTGAAGGAAAAATAAATTACCTTATATGGTAAAAGTTCACTAAACTTTTCAGATATTACATTGTTTCTTTGATAATGTGTTTATATTTTTTTCCATCATTTTTGTCGAACTGTATTTATAATCATGTTTCTGAGAAGTATATTCCTGCTGGAAGCAGGAACAGTTAATGAACTATTTTGTATTTTAAATTTATGCTAATTAGATGTCCATATTTTAAGCCAAATGCTCCTATTTCTTAAGGGCCTTTGTAACTACTTTCAATGTCTGCAGGTTGAGAGGTATGTATCTGCCATCTGCGATCAGTGCCAGCTTAGTTTAGAGCAAAACCATACAGAAACATATCTCTTTATTAATTACACCAAAATAGAAGTGATTGTCTTAGGTGTGCTTTTCAAGACTTCACCAGGTTCCCAAATCTGTAACACTACACATAATAACACTCAGTCCACTGAAGAAGTATTCGAGATTAATTTTCTTGACCTGTGTTTTTACCCACATGGATGTTCTGCATGTAATGATCCTCTCACAATTGAGAGCTGCCTGTAAAATACTTCATCTTCTCCCATCTGGATGTACTACTGTGTAAATAAGGCAATAAACCCCAACTCACCACCTCCAAACCATTATCAACTACATTCATAACCATTTCTCATGCAAACAAAGATCAGTTGACCGACCCTTACAGCCGCAGAAGTCAGTAGTAGAACGTTTGACAAAAAACACATATAAGATTAACAATATTAACAATACATCTCAAAGATTGCATAGTGTGGTCAGAGCTCATTTCATTTAGACCCACAAAATAATATTAATAAAATTAAATTGTCAGTAATGTACACAGATAACATCATACTATAGAACAGTAATAAGTGTCATTCCTATGCAATAGCATCTTGAAAATCTCACATGCCCCTATATTTAAAACACTGTGTAAAGAAACTGACTAAAGCAAACAAAATATATATCAAATAAAAATCATCAAATTATAGGCTTATAGGTACTTACTACACTATTGACTGTGGGGATCTTAAGAAACATATAGTTTTAGCCTCTCTATTTTGTGTACAAGTAACCCAGGGAGTGGCAGAACAAAGATATTTTGGGACAAAGGTGCTAAACCAAGGCTGAGTTTACAGTTTATCCATCCATTCATTCAAATTACATTTGAAAAGAATAAAAAAGTACTTTGCTTTATGTGGAGTGGAAGATAGTTCCATAGAGGTGGAATTCTGTTTGCTAAATACATATCCCCCCATGATCTATTTATGATCCCTTGAATAAATGTTTGTGCCACCACTGGACTTGCAAATGTACAATAGGTCTAACAGGATACTATCTGTTGAGGCTCTACATGTGAGGTAGAGGTTGCCTTTCATTAGCCTGTATGATACCAACATGAGGGATGAGGTTTTGAGATGGTCTGTTTAGATTTCCATAATTACGCCATTGCTTTTCTTAGTGTGAAAGTATTCTGGTCATCCAAATGTGACAGGTGTTTGGATGAATACATACAAAAGGGACATTATACTCAATGACTGACCTAATAAGTGCTGGATACAGTGGAATTATTACATCCCTGGACCTGGATGACATACATTTGAATATAACCTGTTTGATGAAAAAGGACTTCTTTACAATACTGGGTGCATTGTGATCAATGCACAGTTCATTACTGACATGGATTCCCAGATCCTTATTTATGAGATCAGATTTTCAGGATATGTTATCAATGACATAATTACAAGAGGAGTTATGGTTGCTGAAGCATACAATCATATATTTTTTGGCATTTAGTTTTAGTCCATGGTTATGACAACATCTGCTTGTTTATGACAAGATTTATTTGGGGATCCTGGTGTCCTCTTGGGTGTTTATGATGGTACCAAGTTTGCAGTCATCTGCATACATGGTCAGCCACAAACCCTTACATTAGTTTTGACCACTCAGAAGAAAATGCCAAAGAGGAGTGGCACAAGAACCAAACAAGGGGGTATACCAGAAGTGGTAGGTCTTTTGAAGCAGATGGAGCCACCCTGTTTTATTTCCTGGTTTCTATTTGAGCCAGTTTGCTCTTCAATAAATTGCATAGGGAATTGCATTCAACTCAGAGAGTTTATCTGTGATTACTGACCGTGGGTTGTGTCAAATACCTTCAGGAGGCCTAAATATGTGGTATTTACTGATTTGTTCTCATCCATTTCTTATTCACTCTTTTTGAAGAAGTCATCCAGGTTAAGTTGGCAGGATCTACCCTCAATACATCAAAAGTCTGTAGCTTACCTCTGTCCTTATTTATTAATTTCACAATGATACTTTCCATAGTTTTAAAGATGAGATTGATAAAGCTTATGGGGCTATAATTACCTGGGTTCATTAAAGCCCCACCTTTGCGTAAAGAAATGGCTGTTGCTATCTTACATTCATCTGACACAGCTCCTATTCTGAGACTGATATTGAATATCCTGTGTAGGGGATCTGACAAGTTATGCTTAAGGGTGTCATTCAGCCTCAGAGAATTAAAGTTCTTGGCTTATACCGCACATTGATATCTCATTCTTGGGAGATTCAGTGTGTGTATATTTGGGGGTGTGTCGATGTGGGTAAATGATCTGAGAATATTAGAGGGGAGGGGGGAAGTCTGAGCTAAATTTACTTGCTTGTAGCTTGGCAATGTCATCTGGGTCTGATATTTACTATTAGCTCTGCATAGTGCTGGGCATTGCTTGTCAGGTCTTCGTGATGATGCAGATACTGATGCTTTCCAGAGTAAGGAGTGCTCATAAGAAGGAGATTTTTTGTTAAGGCTCCCAGCTTTGAGCAATGATACCTTAATGTTATCTGGATTCTGTTTTGTTTTTATGAAAGCTTTAATAGACAAACATTTCTTAAAAAGGCACTATAGGGCAAACAAGAATTTACCCAATATACACAAGCCTTGGGGAGATGCAGGCCATTCTTTTTGTATCCCATTTGAAGGACACCAAAAGCTAAACCAAATGTTGAAAATAATAATCCTTTTTTAATTTTATGGCATCATTCTTTTTGATGGTAGACTGCTGATAAAGGCTGGGCTCATAATGGTCCCAGACACATATTAAGAGAGCTCCATCATAATTATCTTCATACAATCCAGGGAGGTATGTCTCATGTCATTTACAATCACATGCACAATGTCTGTGTCATATGTTTACTTATCACAGAAGGACTTGAGCTCTTGCATAATGTGATTAATCCTGAAGTTTGATAAACCACTGCACTTAATCATCTCATTGAACAGTCTGATGAGTGATACATCAACATGTCTCACTATGGAGTCACGTATGGATCTTGGATTATGTGAATGTTTACTTTATGGACTTTAGAACTAGTCTATGTGCATTTAATGTTGAGTGCTGTCTGTGTTCTGTGTATGTGAGGTTGCTGAGGGTACTTGTTTCTTAGATTACTTCAGGAGACCTCTGTGGTTTAGGCAGTGTACTTTTAAGTGCTTCAGCATAGACCCTCAGCATATGAAGGTCTATGTGTTTGGTCTGAGCTGTGTGTGCTTCATTTAGTGTGAAGTTGTGTGGTGCTGAGAATCTACTCATTATTTGTATATAATTACATATCACACACAATGTGTCTGCTGGCTTAAGTAGTAGATGGTTGTCAGTAAACATAAGACAAGTGTTACATTGCTGTCAATTTAAATGCTGTGCATGGCAGAAACAGCACATAGCCTCCCTTCTTATAAGTTTAATACCAGTGTGGCGTCCACAGAATTGGTGAAGAGCTTACAGCATAATTCCTTTGCATGGGCAGTAATACATGTAACAATCCCTAGTCCTCTGTGATAAACCTAGGACTTAATACATTTGTATAATCGTAGTACTGCCTTCTATGCTATGTGAAAATGCCTTATTTGCCTGATGCATTACTGCCTATTCCTGTACTGTTGTGAGCACATGTGATGAACTAGACAGAACTATATACCTCAAGTGTTTGCTTCTATCTGGTTTTATTTAACAAACAGCCTAAGTGTCCCTGAACTACCTTGATTATATTATTTATTACTCAGCAGAACATAACTGTAAACTTTGTAATGCATTCCTAGCTAGTTTGTGTTAAGCTACTAAGAACTGTTGCCTCACTCTTTGTAGACTTTTTTAATCAGTGCCTTATTAGTATATGAATCAGCCTGTTTGGCTTAAAGCCCTATCTACCTTAGTATTCCTATGCTATTTGTTTGCTAATTTTAGTAAGTGAATGTTATTTTAGTTTTTTTTTACTGACTTAAATGCCTGTATCTTTACCCTAATTATTAAAAGGCTGTTTTCTCACCACTACATTTCTCTCTCTCTCTCTAATGTAACTAGCTTTCCAACCTCCTATCCTGCACTAAGATTTAAGAATCTACATGCCTGGTGAATAAGGACCCCTTACAAATAATACCAGCCACCTCATCTTTAAACTAGAGAAACTTGCCGTCCTACTTCAGAACCCTGTTACCAAACAAAGCAAGAAAGTATGTGTTTCCTAAACCTAGCAGTAAAGCTAAAATTTTACTAAAAATAACTTCTATGTGTATTAAAACCCACTACCTAGCCAGGATACCCAGCAGCCATATTCCTCTCTACCCCTTAATAAACAAACCTTCCTGTCCTTGTGTAGTTTCCCGTAACTGTGAACAGAGTCTTCCCTAATTCTCTACTAGCTATCTCCTATCACTAGCTTCAGCTGTATTATACTCCTGTCACTAGCTTCACCTGTAATTTACTTTTTGTCCACTTGGTTGCACCCTCAACTAGGCTTGTTTCACTCACTTCTATCCCTTCTCTCTCATAGTATAATACAAAACATAGCTCTGCTGTATAAGACTGCTCTTTTATTTCCCATTTTATCCACTAAATTCCTCAGTAATTGCACCCAGCTATCCCCTACTATCACTACCACATAATTTTCACCTCTACACTTACCCTTATCTACCAGAAAGTAACTCAGTAGTCAGCAGCTCACAGATTGTTTTTTTTAGAACTTTCTTTCAGAACTTTCTTTCAGAACTTTCTTCCTTTACTTGTATAAACCCACTCCGTTCGCCCTGCGGGCTCACTCCACTCCCCTACCCTACCTCCAATTCCCACCCACCCCCCAGGGCACCTAAACTTATACCTCTAAAGCCACACCCACATCCCCTAATATCCAATGACATACTGCTACTCATTAAAGTACTAAAAACTAGATAAAACTTCACTCTTTCCTTCCTCATTACCAGTCCTTACCTCCTATTTATGAACTTACAATATACCCCTCAGAATGCCTATAACACCCATGTCAAGACACATAACATTATTACTCTTATATGCACTCCTACCTTTTCTAAATGTACCCTATGTCCTAACTGCCTACAAACATCTCACTTATGCTGAACTTCACTATCCCTTTAAGCAAACTTCCCTACCAAATCAGGCAGCCTCTCAAAACCATATAAACATAACATTAACACCCAGCTATCTACTACCAAAGTATCATAGACTATCCCACATTACTTATAACTATCTCCAAGCCAGGAAATCTCAAAACATATTCTGTAAATTCCTAAATCTCACACATAGACTTCAACAACACCTCCTAATAGATGGCAGCATTCATCCCAACCCTGGTGCTAACAACAATTGCTCCACTGACCCCCCCATAGACCAAATCCCTCTACCTTTCACATCCCTACAAGACCTCCTGACTCTCTCTTCATAGCACATCTCAACATACATAGTATAAACAATAAAGTTGCCAACCTTCATGCTCTCTTAGATGTACATTCATTTGGCATCCTATTCTAACAGAAACATGGTTAAAACCTGCACCCCAGGACAATGAAATCACCCCACCTGGATACAATATTTTGAGATTAGAGAGCAAAACCAAGAAGGGTGGGGGGAGTGGCTATCCTGTACAAAGCAGGGCTACAAGTTACTTCTTTAGCTGTGCAACCAGCTTCAGATACTAATGCTGAAATCCTTATTTCTAAACTTCAGATTAATGCCTGTAAATTTATCTACAGCATATGCTTATACCTTCCTCCTGGCAATAACATCAACACCCTTGAAAATATCCTTAACTGGCTTTCTACAAACTTCTCACAAGAAACCATAGTCCTTGTCAACTTTAATATAGACTGGAATAGCTGTACTACTGCCAAGCCTACTACCCATATAAACCTATATGTTTTCTCCAAACAATTACCTTCCCCACCAGGATCCACAAACCTAACAACAAAGAAAGCACTTTAAACTGGATTCTAATAAATAGTTGTCAGCTAACATATAAAGTAGGTACCCTCCCAGATGACATTAGTGACCACTCATTGACCTATATAATTAGACAAAAGATCAATGTTCCCAACCCAACCATATATAGAACTATATGAACCAACAAACATTTTAACCCTGACAGATTCCAAACTGAACCTAAGGAATGTGATTGGTCACCCCTAAAACACCACCAACTAGAGGAAGCAGTGTTATACTTTAACATCAAATTCTTATAAATCCTGACCTACCATGCCCCCACTCACTCTATTAGAAATAGGACTAAAACTGCTCCATGGCTTACAAAGGAAACTATGCATAAAATTCTACTTAGAAATAAAATCTGGGCCAAATGGTGAACTACTAAAAACCCAACTGATCATCAAAAATTTAGACAGCTGAGAAATACCACTAAAAATCAATATGTTTAGATAAAAGAAACTTCTACTTTAAATTCCAGCAAACTCACCAACACAAACCACAAAAGTTCTGGACAGGTATCAACAGACTCTTACATCCAGGTCACTCCAAAACAACAACCCCATCAGGCACCACCCACAAGAATCCCAAGCAAATTGCTGATACCTTTAATACCTTATTTACTCAGTCCGTCCAATCTTTTGCTAATTCTCTACCTCCTGTTAGCTCTAGCCTGCCTTCCTCCACTACTAGCTCACTTCCTTCATTTCATTTACAACCAGTTGCAACATCCCTCATCTGTACCCTTCTTCAAAATCTCAAACCATCCACCACCTCAGCTGACCGATTACCAGCAGAATATCTGCAAATAGCAGCAAAAGTTGTAGCCTATCCTATTTCTATCCTAATAAATAGAACCATAACTGAAGGAACCATCCCATCTATCTGGAAAATCTCGCATGTTATCCCACTACATAAAGGCGGTAACTCAAGTGAACTCTCAAGCTTTCGTCCAATAGCCTTATTCTCGCCTTTAACAAAAATTATGGAAAAATGCATCCACCAAAAACTACTAAACCACCTACTCCAAAATAACTTACTAGCTAACTGTCAGCATGTCTTTAGACCATTCCACAGCACCACCACTGCCATCTTATCTTTTTCTGACTGCATTAACAAAAATCATAACAGCAATACTCTATCCTCTGCACTCTTTATCGACCTCTCAAAAGCCTTTGATATAGTAAACCACCAGCTACTCTCTCACTAGATACACAGGCATTACAATGGTTTAAATCCTACTTAGAAAATAGGCAACATGCTTCCTGTTACCCTTGGTGTCCCTCAAGGCTCTATATTGGGCCCTCTCCTATTCTCAATTTTTATCAACTATCTAAATGTAAAAATTCCTCAGGCTACCTGCACACAATATGCAGATAATTCCATATTAATATGGTTTGCTACTTCTTCATCTGAACTGCAGTCCCTCACCCAAAAATTGTTTAATATAGTAGAAAGCTGGTTCTTACAGTGTTGCCTCCTTCTGAAGACTTCACAGTTATATCTAATAATGGCACTGTCATATCTCCTGACCCAACCACCAAACTCCTAGGAGTAATACTAGGCCACAACCTTAACTTTGACACTCACATCAACACTACAATAAAATCAGTTAACAGAAAACTAGGCTCTCTCTATAAGATTAAACCCTTCCTTACTCCAATAGCTAGAACTACTACTGCCCACACCCATCTTATCCTCTATGCTTCACCTATTTATACTAATCTGTCAAAAAACAACCTCAACAAACTGGCAACCTCCAGATTTGCCAGATTTGCCACTGGCTCCCCATTTAGAACCCACCACTACCATAATCTAAAACAGCTAAAATGGCTGGAGCTGCATAATCAACTTCAATTTCACCTACTTATTATCACCCACAAGACCCTTTATCATCCTAGCAATAGTCCAATACTTACTAACCTTATCACTACCTAAAAAAATCGTACAACCCTTCGCTCAGCAAATAAATTTCTTGTATCCATGCACAAATCCAACAATAAGGCTAGGGATTCACTGTTCTCTGGGGAAAACCTGGAACCTACTTCCCACTGAACTCTCATCTTTTTCTTCAACGTTACTTTTCAAAAAGAAACAAAGTATATCTTAGAACTCACTGGCTATGCCCCTGTACTAACCCAGACTAACAATCCCCTCCTTGCTATGTGCACTGCATACGTATTTCACTATTGCTGCATTAAGTCTAGCTCTTTAATAAACCACAGAGAGTAGGATCTGTTAGCTAAACTAAAGTCTGTATGAACTTAATCTTTTTAAGGAACCATTTTAAATATAAGTAGTAAGATTACTAAGTTGCTATGTAAACAATTGCATTCTAGTCTTAAATTTGTACTGTACCTGAAGATGCTATTATCTGTATAGTGGAGCTTATCTCCCCAGGCCTCTACTGAAAATGGACATACATCCAGTTGGTCTAGCCTGGTCAACAAATGCAAAATAAATAAATAAAATAAATAAACATTGTCTCAGGATGACAATTTTAAGCAGGTTGACTACAGAGATGGTTGAAATGTGCCGATTGATGGTTCCAGGTGCTTAATAATGTGGGCTGCAGTGTGCAGGTAGAGTTACACCTATGAGGATTGGAGCTGATTTATGAAAGTGCAATTTGTTTAAAACAATTAGTCATACTGCTCAACCTCTTGGAGCAAGAAATCTGGGCAAAGCCATCAATAATGGGGGGGACAAAGGCACAAATATAGGGACACTTTTTAAATATTGCTTTTACAAAATTACACAATTGAATAAAATAACAGGTTTTACATTAACATGAATTTTCTGAAGGGTATGAAGTCTGAAACTCAAATGACTGTCATTATTTTCTGACTAATTCTCAATGATTTGCCAGAAAACCACAATTTTATGAGAAACAGACCAAAAATATGAGGCAAAAATCTGGACATTCTTCAAAAATCTGTACAGTTGAGTGGTATGGAAACAATGTAGGTCTACACATGAAAAGCAGCACACCACATATCCATACCTCTCAACTTACAGACATTGAAGATAGGTTCAAAAGCTCTTGAAAAGTAGATACATCTAGCAAAAAATATATATATCTGGACATCTAGCTAACATAAAATTTGGATACCACCTAGCATATACCACTACTCTTCCCACTTCCAGTAGGAATGCAGGATACTACTCAGAAACACATTTAAAAAACAGAGTGACAAAAATGATGGAAAACTATAAGCACATGATCAAAGAAACAGTTTAATATCTGTAGACAATAATAAACTATATTGTAGAATTCTGTCACACAAGTGCATTTATTTTTGCTTAAAACGGGAGATGCATGATCTCTGCACTCTTTCTTTAAATTATTTGTGCTGCTATTATATTGTTTATGAAGTGAGGTTTTCTGTATACTGTGTCATAAAATTGTATGAAGGAGCAAATCAAGCCTGAAAGCAGGGGCATACCTACAAAAATAGGTACATCATGTGCAGGAGTAAATCAGGCCTAAAAATAGGTATGTTCCTCCAAAATTGGTACAGTTGAGAGGTCTCCACCTAGCATATACCACAGCATCTTTGTGAAACAACTGACTATTTAAGTACAATAGGAGATGGGGAAGTATGTTATGCAGAGAAAGTTAAGGGTATAAATGCTTACATTTTAACATTGCAGTTTGCCGTGTCACTGCTTGATGGACAGCGTCAAGGTAAATTGCCGTATTTATTGTAACACAGCAAGAAAAGGAAAAAAAAACAAAATAAAAAAACACATAGGGACCAACCAGTAAGAAATCTACCAGAATTAGCATACAACAACATTTATTCACCACTTTCGTCAACAGACTTCTTCAGAATGAAACACATTAAAATTCTCCACATTTTACAGAACAAATCAACCAATCAAAGAAAACATCTAATTAGTACTAATTAAAACCTTCCATTAACAAATATACATATAAAATATAGGTTCATAGTTTCATAGGTGTGTACTAGGCTAATGGCCCTGGTGTTTTACAAGCCTAGCCCATAGGATTACCCTGGCATCGTGCCACCTGACCTTACTTCTCAGTGCCTCTGTTGAGTAAAGCCACTGCCTGAGGTGATTTTTCTATTTCCCATCCACTCATCAAGATTTCTCTTGCAGAGGGCCAGTGAGGTGCTCTGCTTGACATGTATGGGAAGTGTATTCTGTAGCATGGGTAGTCTCTGGGTTATGAACCTGTCCCTCCAGCATGTTCTGTTGATTGTGGTAATGAGGTTGAGGCCTCTAGAGCATGAGATGCAGAGGGATTGGGATTTCTTTAGATGTAGCACTTCTAACAGAGCTGGGTCAGATGGCTTTTTAAGTCAAGCAGAGATCACCTCTAAGTAGGCAATATGAGACAGAGATTAGAATAAGCACAAATTTACACTAAAACCATACAATAAACTAGTTCTTGCCTATAAATAACCTCCAGTTTTTTTTTAATGTAATATTAATCATGTCTTTATGTCAAGCACTCTTGTCTGCCCCTAATTTTTTTTTTTGTTTTGGTTTTGGCTTTGTTACCTCAGTCAGATTTAGTAGAGTTCTTTGTAGTTGGATCAACTACAAAAAGCTCAATAGAGCACATACCAACTAATAGAAAGATACTTAAATTTAGCTTTAGTACTTAGTAATGCCCAAAACAAGCCTGAGAACCTTCTTCTGCCACCAGAAGGAATCAGTAAAGTATAATTTCACTAAAACCTCACTAATTCAAACTCTCACTAGGTTAGCCAAGAATGATAAATAGTTGTGATTTTCTTATTGACTACTACCTGGGAACTGTTATTGCTGGTCTCACTGTAGCTACAACTAGGAATCAATGTCCCATTGTTTCTATTGTCTCCAGATGCAAAACAGTAGCACTACTAATAAGCTGGTTCTTAAAAAGCAAGTAAGAGGCACTTTGGTGATCAGCATTTTCATTCCAAATGTTCTATGACATGAGTTTGTAGGCTTGGTGCAGCTTTCTGCAGGTAAATGCCCTGGAAACCACATTTAGTAGCATGGTACAAGAGAGCTAAGCTACCCAATGATCCAAAACCAAACCAGTTGGGGAAGTTCCTTAACAATGCCAAATCATAACCAGTCAGGAATCAATGTCTTCATTCTCCTTCTCTCACTAGCAGCAAAACAGTAGCACCAATGCCTAATGGATCCCTCAGAAGTGGTTTGCAGTCTTCTAGTGATTGATAGATACACTTTGTATTGCAATGCGCACTAAACAGTGGAAAAATACAAAGGAGAGAATAAATGAATGAATGTTTTAATAATCTAAGGGAAGGGCCTTTCTAATTTTGAACTTTTAGTGCTCATTATTATTAGCAGACAAGATTCAAATGTACAAAATGAGTAGGCTAATCAAAAGCTACTGAGTTTAGTAGCACAACAGAGAAAAGATGGGTGGGTGGGAAACAGTCGCACAGCAGCAGCGGGTCAGTGACAGACCCACTAACATTAAATCTGTTTCATTTTCTGTTAACTTAAATGCATAGGTTAGTACTAAGCTAACTGCCCTTACAAGCCTAGCCAGTTACTCCTTATGAGACTCAAACCCTGAACTTTGTGTTTGTAAGGCAAACACCTTAACCATTAGGCCACACTCCCACCCAACTAAATGGCACTTCTCATCTCCTCCCATAAATCACCTATCCTTAATCTCTTTCCAGTCAGAGCAGAGCAAAGAAAAGAAAATAAATATTTCTTAACTTGCCCTAAATACTTACTTTTAAAACACCAAGACAAAAGAAAACTTACAATACAAAAGGAAAGTAAAACAATTTTAAGATAAAGCAAACTGCAATAAATAAGAGTAAAAGAATAAAAACAATGCAAAATTGTAAACCTTAAATATAAATTGCTAAGCAGGTGAGTGACAGCCCCAATGATTTCCCTCAAAACTCACTCTCCTTGTTCAGCTGCACTCTACTATTGTATGAGGACATTAATCCAAATGCAGCCCTTCTCTTTCACAACCCCATTTTATGTAGAATGTAACAACCCAACAATAACCCATGCAATCAGTTGTCATGTATTAAATGCAACATGCTAGACCAACAAAGCAGATAAAATTAACATTTGCACATATAAAAAAATTCACACTTTGCTGGCATCACCGACTCCTGTTTTACCCCAATATTTATTCAGATATCAATGAAGATAAAGAATGGGAAGGTAAACCACCCTACATTTCAAAGCAATTCACAGCCTTAAACATCTAGGAAAATTAACACTCCTGGATGAATTTGTATTTATCCTCTTCTCCTAATAGTGACTGATTGGAGGAAATCTCTGGAAAGGTTTGTGGTATGAAGAAGAAAGGATGCGACATGGCATTTCATTGTTCAGAGGTCTATACACTAGAGATTGGAACAGATAAAGAATCTGATCTGAGTGTGTCTGATCATGCTGGGGAGAAGAGAAGGTGGTATCCAAAACTGGAAAAATGAGAGGAGGTTGACAGTCAGCATATTATAGGGAATAACTACTCTTTACTCTCTGCTCTTTATTCTCTACTTTCTGCTCTCTATTCTCAAAATGTCAGACTTCATAGAGGGGGTTGTAGACCCACACAAAGAATGAGCAGTGGGTATTTAATACTCAGAAAGGGTGGAAGAGGTTGTACCACAGGCAAACAAAGGATGAATTTGGAAGTAGAAAAAGTGAGGGTGGAAAATGTTGAGTGAAGCTAAAAGGCAGACTAGAAAGGTTTAGTGTCTTCATCAGTTAAATGTAATGTAATATGAATGGAAGAGAGAGATTAATACATTCAGTAGATATCACAAAGTGACAGCAATTACGGCACGTTTGTGCATGTACATTTTGTTATATCTGAGAGAGTCTCCTTAACTTTCAGTGTCATATAACAGTACAGAAATCCTGAGGTACATGTGCAAGATACCTTAGTATACTATGTCGAATGTTGTGCCTCAGGTTTTCAAAGCATTGTGGGAAAGGAGTAGGTCTGCATGCCTCTACATAGTATGTTCTTTCACTTGTAAGTTACTCTGTAAATAATTGCAGAAAGTGCTCGCAGGTATATAGGTTCATAGGTGTGTACTAGGCTAATAGCCCTGGAGTCTTTACAAGCCTAGCTCAAAAAAATTGCCCAGGCACAGTACCACCTGATGTCTATTCACATTGCCCCTATTCAACATTGCCTTATCCAATATGGCAACTGGAATGATCACTGGAGTGAACTTTCTGTTACCCATCCACTTGTCAAGATTTCTCTTGAAGAGGGCCAGTGAGGTGCTCTGCTTGACATGAATGGGAAGCTTATTCCAGAGTATGGGCAGTCTTTGAGAGATGAACCTGTCCCTCCAGCATGTTCTGTTAATTGTGGTAATGAAGTTGTGATCTCTGGAGTATATGGTGTGGGGGTATTGGGATTTCTTTAGGTGTAACATTTCAAGTAGGGCTGGGTCAGACATGGCTTTGTAAGTCAAGCAGAGATCATCTCTAAGTGGATGATAAGAGACTGAGAACAGCTGAAGTTTCTTGAGTCTGTCCATGTAGGACATGTGTTTAAGGCCTGGGATCCTTTTCGTAAAGTACTTTTGTGGCATCTCCATCTGTTGTAGGTGTCTGGTCAGGTACATGCCAAATGGGGTGTTATATTCGATGATTGGTCTAATGAGGGATGCGTAGAGAGGGATGATGACCACTTTCTTCCTGGATGCAAAACCTTTGGTTATAAGATGTGCCACGTAGAAGGACTTTCTGACCATAGTGGCAATGTGGTGGTCGAAAGTGAGTTGGCTGTCTACCTGGGTGCCCAGATCTCTTATGGCCCCTTCAGTGCTCAATGGGATCCCATCTACGTGGTAATTTGTAGAAACTGAGTTTTTCCAAAGGGGGTGATAACGCATTTTTTGGTATTAAGCTTCAGGTCATGGTTTTGACACCAGTCACTGGTCTCAAAGAGGCCTTTTTGTAGAATGGCTGCATCACTTGGGGAGTCAATAATGACTCCTAGCTTGCAGTCATCGGTGAAGTTGGTCAGCCAAAGTCCTTCTGTGTTGGCCTGGACTTCTGAGAAGCAGATACCGAACAGGAGGGAGCTCAGGACCGAGCTCTGTGAGACTCTACTTGTGACTGGTCAACAGTCTGGCTTGAAATCTGCAACTTTAACTCTGTGTGTCCTGTCTGTGAGCCAATTTGCAACCCATTTAGTGATGTAAGGCTTGATGCCTAGTTTGTGAGTTTATTAATAATACCTGAGTGGGGAATGGTATCAAAGTCCTTGGCCAGGTAGAGGTAGGCTGTATGCACTGCCTTACCCTCATCCACAGCCTTGGTGACTGCCTCGAAGAAGTCAACCAGGTTCAGAAGGCAGGATCTCCCCTTGACAAAGCCAAACTGTGTGGGGTCAAGAGTTTGGAGATTGCCTATATCTTTGTTAAGCAGGTCCATGATGATGTGCTCCATAGCTTTGCATACCAGACTCGTCAGGCTAATGGGGTGATAATTGCCAGGGTCTGTAGTTTCTCCAGCTTTATGGAGTGGGATGACTGTAGCAGTGTGCCATTCATTAGGGACATAGCCTGAGGTAAGGCTGTGATTGAACAGGGCACACAGATGTGGTGGCAGTTCATTTTGTAGCTCATGGAGGACACATCCAGGGATATTACCAGGTCCCATGCACACTGTATTCTTGGTTTTGGATAATGCAGCTTTTACCTGTGCCACAGAAATGGTGGATACCAGGCTTTCTTCTGGTATTTTGATAGGTTCCTTGGTGGGTGGGGTGAAGTTGGCACTGAATCTGTTAGCCAGTATTTTGGCTATATCTGTTGGCTCAGTATAGGAGGTGCCATTGTGCAATAACTCATAGCAAATCTGGGTATTGCCTTTGAGGTTTTTGATATAGCTATAGAAGGCTTTGTGATTGTTTTTGGTGTCAGCCGCAATTCTGCCTTTATGGCTGGCTTTAGATGATTTGATAAGGGATCTCAGCTTTCTGTTGAGACTGATAAGGGAAATTTTCTAGTCTTGTGACTTCATTTTTTTTCTGCAACAGTTCTTTTCTTCGGTTGTAGAGTTTATTGATGGCTGGCAACCACTAAATTGGCTTCCTTTTTTTGGAGGAGAGCATTTTAGTTCTATTTGGTATGGCAAGGTCCATGCATTTGTGTACATGCTCGTACAGAGTATTGGTGTATGATTCAGCAGTCATGCAGCTATTTTCCATTGGCATGAGTGCCGAGAAGTTAGCCACCTCTGTTTTTAGGAGCCTAAAGTTGGCTTTAGAGAAGTTTTTCAGGGTGGTTACCTTAGCAGGTAAGTAAGTAAGGTATGAGAGGAAGACAAAAGCATTATATTAGTGATGGGTAGCATATAGTAAGCAGGGAAGCCAAATACAGACTTTTTGCAATATACAGTGCAGGAATATTGCTGAAATCAATGATTAAACTAAATTTAATAAAACTTTAAATGATAATATATAATGACATTACACTTTGTTGTGAAGTTAGATGCTTATTGCTTTTTACGGAAATAGAAATATATTTCTTTCTTGAACAATAGATGCAAGACATTTGGGAAAAAAGAAGCAAAATTTAATACAAGCAAATTTGTTATAGGCAATGCATATGAAAACAGACAATACAGTGAAAGCAGAGCAGAAACATTATTACATCACACATTGATCACAGTCATTGACATGACTCATGTTGCTACAATGAACTGAGTCCAAAGCAAATAGTCAAGTGTCTTCTGTTGAACAATATGTTTGCTTTTAGTAGCACAAAAGTGCAGACATAGGGTAGCCAAACAGTGGCTGATAGGTTTAAGCCTCGAGTATGGATATGCTGTGGATATACAATTATACATAGTGGCTAGGAGATGGAAAGTTTCTATCAGGTTCTAGCAGGCAGACCTGTAACTCAGTAACAGGAGATGGCAGTGTTAAGTAGGTAATAGTCATACAGGAAAAGGTTCAGGACATCCCTGTGCATCCTCATAGACTTTGAACATGGTTATAGTGTAGAGCGGAAGGTAGAGGTTACTCAGTGCCTCAAGTAATGTTTTTAGATACAGCCCTTATACTACATTACTTAATGTAGCTCAGTATCAAAATCCTAAGAAATGCTGCCTTCTCTGCTGCTATCTTATCAGTTCCTTCTGCCAGGGAACATGACCATCAATGTGACAAGGAGCTGATACTAATTTGTATAAGGTGTGGGTATGAATGTACTTATCATTATAGTTTCTTCACATAATGAAACCTCATCTGTACTCACACATGAAATAATAAAAGACACGTGACAGTGTAGTTGCACCATTTCAAATGCTTTATGTAATTTACATCTCATTATATAGTTATGCTCTATTGCTGATCCTAATTCAGTAGCAGAATTTCACATAAGCCCTGCATATGTATCTGTACTTTCCAGTTGTATAAGGCTTAACATAAGGGTAGTGGACATATATATGAATGGGAAACACTAGAGAGAATTGCAGATAGACATGCAGGATGCCTAATGTAATACAATGCAGGCGCAGTAGGACACATAGTGCAAATAACACATAACATTCAACACTTAATTACAGCTTAGAAAATACCAACAGAATTTAATCAATTTATCTGCTGGGAAACAGACTACTTCTGGATCTCCCTGAAAACAAATAATTCTTTGAAGTAGAAAACTGAAATTTCTGAATGAGAGATACTTTATGAGAAACTGAAGTTGGAGTACTTGCCACGAAGAGCATTTTTCAAAGAAAATTAACTGAATTTGGCCAAAATATATCTATATTCTTTATTATCTGGATTACAAAATGATGAGGCAGAGACCTTGACATTCCACATAGAAGTCTGGCACTGACACTACCTTAACACAATAGTTATTTGATGTCAGTTCATGAGGCTCCAACACATCAAATGAGCAGGCTGCTGAAAACACATTCAGATTTTCAGGACTTTAATGATCTCCTCTATTCCCATCATATATTTTAGCTGCTATGATTAATGCATAGTGTTATTATTTTTGCCTTATGTGTTAGCCTTGTTCCTTCCTGTTTAACTGATTAACTGATGAACTATATAAAAACAGAATTGTTTGAGTACATTAAATAACTTCACTAAGCCTGTAAAAAGATTTTTTATCAATAACTATACGGTGTCTACCATAATACGATACTCCAATACAGAAAATAAGAACAGGCCTATTATTCTGTTCCTATGCTATGATTTGTAAAAGCCAGTGCTATGATTTTTTAATATTTAGATGTTGAGAAACAAGATTCCCATCAAAAAGTGAATCCTCATAAAAAAAACTGCCATGGGAAGCATAGATACTGAATTTTAATAATTGTTAGTATTGTGTATCATTCCTAATTAAAGAAACACACAGTATACTCTTTTGAAATGAAGAATAATAAAGAATAGTCTGCAGGAAAAAAATAATAAATGGTAAATGAGAAGATATGGAGAAAATGACAATTGTTCTGTCTGGCTTCCTTGTGTTTTACATTCGCCAAATCATTGGTAACAAAACCAGACAGCTTTAAACAGAAGGCTAATTCTGCAATTACAAAATTATTTTTTATTTGTACACATAGTAAACAACAGATCCTATAATTGCATGGGTTTTACCTCTTGTAATAATCTCTAAATCTGAAATAAGGTGGAACAGTTGTTATGCTGATAGATATATTCTGAATAAAAAACATTTGCCAGGTTATAAAAACTCTTAAACCTAAGAACACTGTATACTTTTCCAGCTAAATCAGCTTCGGATTTAATTTGCAATCATTATTTTCTTCCTTGGAAGATACCTTGAAATTCCTGGATAGGCTAAATTCTTTGTCACAAGTATAAACATTGAACTGTAGTGTTCCTCTTGGAAACGTTCCATCAGATCTTCAGACTGGGCAGTTCAAACACATAAGAAAGCCAAACAAACCCATCTTCTCAAAAACATCAATTCTATATTTTTAGTAGTTATCAACTTAGTGAAAATGTGATGACAAGGTAGTTAATGTGCTAGAACTTTATTCTCATAATTACAGTTCCTCTTTTTGCTGATTTATGTTGGCTACATATAGGACTAGTCTTGATGACTGGATGGGTAGAGACAAATTTACAGCAGGGTTATTATTTACTGACATGCTTGACTTGGGAGATGAGCACTATTAACTGCTTGAATAGGATAGCAAAAAGCTTTATGTTTTGGTGGTTAAAGGTGGATATAGCTAGGCATCTTATGCTCTCCATGATTGCTTGCCTGGTATGTTGCTATGTTCAAACTGATTATGTACTACATAAAAGAATTTCCCAGATAGTGGTTAAACTCACCGCTTAATATTTTTCTCTATTTGTCTTTTCTTTACAGGTTTTGAGAATGGGAAGTTTGCTTTGTGGTATCCAGTAGAGGACAGTGTTTACATTAGGAGTGGCAATGCAATTAGGATAAATAAATGCTTTTGGTAATATTAGGCTTTTGAATATATGCTCTAGAATCATGTATCCATCTAAATGCATGCAGACTAAATGTAATGGATCCTTCCTCTATCTTCAAGCATAGTCTACCCCTGATCTTGCTAGAGATTTAGATAGTGTTCCTCACCATGCTTACAGCTGAGTTTGCATACCTGGCAAAAGGACTTACATATATTTACTTCCAAAGTAATTTAGGGTATTAATATGCAAAGATTTGAAGTTAAGGTACATGTTAATCTTGGATGTGTGAGTGAATTTCATTTAGAAATCTACTTATATAACACAACTTTAATGACATACTCATCCCAGCTGCAATTAGACTTTTATAACTTTTCATTGTCTGATGACCTATAGAAATGTAAATTTATTTTTGTTGCACTCTGACAAGGCTGAAAAGCATTGCTAATTGCGTTTCCCAAAGGGATTAGATCTAGTATCAGCTTGGGAGGGTGAGGCTGACACATCAGGTAAGTGACATTGTGCCCTAGATAAATGTGTAGACTTAGATGTCTGTGCAGTCATTTGTCTCTTAATACCTAGCTTTATTACAAACACAATAATAAACACTATGATTAATAGAGAAAAGTAGTTGCATCTTTTCATATATTTGCAAAAACAGATATCTATGTAAGTGTCTGTACATGTCTAAACACTTACTCTTCTATGCCCATGTTCATGTAAGATTCAGCAAAGGAATAATCTTCAATTTTCTGGTTCAGAGAACTTATATTTATGGTTAAGTAGTTGTACTCATGTCAAACATATTACT
This sequence comes from Protopterus annectens, assembly GCF_019279795.1. NCBI lineage: Eukaryota > Metazoa > Chordata > Ceratodontiformes > Protopteridae > Protopterus > Protopterus annectens. The sequence continues at coordinate 100,649,441 of NC_056736.1, forward strand.
CCTACTATGTCTGTGACCTATATTCAGGATTAACCTGATTGAGGTGGAATTCATACAGCTGGAGGAAATTTGGCTAGGACACTAAGAAAACTCCCATACTCTTCCTTCCAATAAGTGCAACAGGATCTTTATCACCCGCCTAAGATATCACCAGAGCTGGCCTATGGGGCATTGCTTAACCCTGTATTGCAAAGACAGCATCTCAGGAATGCAGCAGCCCTCTAATGCTGCAGTGCAGCATCAGTAATGGGACACTGATCCAAACACTTAGGCTAGGATAATGTCCAAGGGTCTTATGGTCTTCTAAGTGTCAAAGTAGATGTATAACCTCAAATGCTAAACACAGAAACCTGATCTCAACCACGATGTAGGTATATAACAAGCAGAATCACAGTTAATAATCCAAAAAGTAGATCAGTAGACGTAGTAATTGTATAAAAAGTCTTCTTTAATCTAAAACACAGTGGGTAAAGGTAAGCGCTTTCGCGTGGTCACAGCCACGCTTCCTCAGACGAGGACTACATCACCACAGATTTGGTGGTCAACTTCTATTAGGTAACCATCTGAAATGTCAGGACACTGAATGGTCAAAAGAACAGACTTACATATAGTAATTCTGAGATGCTGTTTCTCAGACTATTCCATTTTTTCTGAGGTATGGTGATCTCAGAGTTGCTATATATGAGATCAGGGGAGGGGGTTCTTGCCCCCCCCCAAAAAAATATGTTTAAAAGACAAGAGCAATTATTTTCGATTTGTACTCTTCTCCTGTGTTTTTTGTCTTTTTTTTTTTGGCTTGTCAGCACTCAGCATTTCAAGTGCCGACATTTCAGTAAGGGGCCCTTGGATTAACTGTGTTTACTCTTTGTAATTTTTTTTTAGATGTTTAAGGAATTCTGAGACATTCCTTATGTCAGGTTTAGGCAGACATAAGTGTGTGATGTTTCCAGGACTTGCTGGTCTGATACACTTTGTTTTTTTTATACAAGACAAACTTGTGGAAAATTATGATGATGGCTATTGCATATATCTTTTATTACATACAATGTGAGATGTCATTACAATGAAATATTCTGTATATAGATGCAGTCTTTAAAAATATTATCTAGTAATGTTGTAGTTATTCCTAGTTTTCTGTCATAGTAGTACTGACGCTGATTAGCAGTTTCACCATCTGTTATAATAACATGTAAACCAAAATTAATGCTTAATGCTTTTTACATTCTTATAATGTTAATAGGCTTTATAGCTGGTAATGAATCTGAATTCAAATCTACAGGAATGGAGTTATTGTAGTTTCTTTATGAAGGAATAGAGTTGCTTTGTGCTTCTTTTTAGAAGAATTTGATATTAAGAACTTAAATTGACAAACCAATATAAACTTTCAAGCTGTAACCATGAACTCAATGTGTTCTTCAATGATTAATGACAACTCCAAGTTTGCAGTCTTCTGCAGAACTAGTCAGGCACAGGACCTTGATGTCATTCTTGACATCAGAGAAGTAAATATCAAAGCAAAGTGTCAAATAATAGATCCCAGTGGGACATCATTAGTATATTTATACTTACCTTTACAGAATTTGATTTTGTTTTTGAGTTCTGTGTTGATAATCTTTGAGTTCATTTCTAGACAAAGGGATATTAAATTTGCTTTTTCATGCTTTGACTTTCTTTTTCTTATTGTATAGTTTCTTTATACTATGATTTCACCTTAAAGGGGTTTATTACAGAATTTGACAGACATCTTAATGCATGCTTTGAAGTGGGCATACAAATTATTCACAGATGTGTCAGCATGTGTGGTCATCATGGTGAGGAGGACACTTAGATTTTATCAACCCATCAGTTAGCCAGATTAGATCTCCCTTATAGTAGTCTCTAAATGTGGAAGGATTTTGCAGTAAGATTTTGCATTCTTGGTGAGTATTATTGAATGCTGGTTAGATTTGATGAGTAACATACTAACTTTATTCATAGCCCAACATAGTAGAACAGCAATTTCTGCAGACATACCATGTTTAAACAACAAAACAGAGCACATAGGCCAATTGTGCACAATGCCCTTGCAGCCAGTAACAAATTTAGCCAAGAACAATATCAACACCACTTTCTCTTCAAAGAGATAACTTGCTAAACCATTTCTAAATACAGAAATCCACCACTGCCCAAAACTATAAAATCACCAATAACACACTCTAATTTCTGGGGGGAAAAAAAAAACAGAATCTAGTACTTCCTAGATGTGGTAGAATTTGGTTCTGAGGTCAGGTCTGATTAGGAATCCTTAGGCATTATCATGTTCTCGCAGCCCAGCAGAGTAGAATGGCAGTGTCTGCAGACAGAAACTGGTTCTCAGGTTGGTTAGTAAACTGGATCTGATGCAGTCCCAGCAGGTTATGAGTGGTAAATATTTGTCAAAGGTAGACAATAATCTCGGTTCTCAATTCTAAATGAAAGGCAGGTTAGGTGCAACACCAGCAGAAGCAGGCAGGCAGGCACTTAAGTCTTTTACAGAATATTGCATTGGTGGCCAGAACGATTAGAAAGAGAAAAATGTACATATTTAACTACTCTTTGAAGTGTAGCTGGGTTTTGGCTGAAATTTAAAGCAATGATTAGAACTGTGTAGTTGAATATGGGGAAAACACCCGTTACTAGACCTCATCTGGTATCATAGGAAAGTAGGTGGAGATTCTGTAAGAAGATTTTTCCTAAGGTATATAAAGGAAAATGTTGCATTTAACCAAATACATACATATATTTCCAATTAAAAGTTAACTCATAAAATTATCTAAGGCCAGCTTTGAAAGAAAAATTGCACAAGATGCTAAAGATAATCACAAGGCCTTCTTTAGTTATGTCAGGAACCTGGGTGGCAACTCCCAGATATGCTCTGAGTTAGTGCAAAATGACAAAAAATACACTGAACCCACAGACATTGCCAACATCCTGGCAGACAGGTTCATTGCAAACTCCCCCCCCTTCCCCCCCAAAAGAGCAAATGTCTATCCCAACAGAGTGTAGCCTCCCTGACATCACAGATGCACAGGTGAGAGCTGCCCTCTCCAAAGCAAAAAACACAGCATCAATGGGACCGGACGGTGTCCCGGGCTGCGTCTTACATGAGCTCCAAGAAGAACTGAACCCTCACATAAAGTCACTGTTCAATCTCAGCCTTACTACAGGATATGTACCCAAGGAATGGCGTACAGCAACAGTGGTCCCACTCCACAAAGGTGGTGCCACAACGGACCCCGGAAACTATCGCCCTATAAGCCTGACTAGCCTGGTCTGCAAAGCTATGGAGCGTATCATCATGGAACTCATAAGCAAAGACATTGGGAACCTCCAAACACTGGATCCTACCCAATTCAGCTTTGTTAAGGGCAGATCTTGCCTCTTGAACCTGGTCGACTTCTTTGAAACAGTCACCAAGGCCATAGATGAAGGGAAGGTAGTCCACACAGCCTACCTGGACCTCGCAAATGCCTTCGACACAATACCCCACTCGGGCATCATAAATAAGCTCACCAGCTTAAATATCAACCCCTATGTCACAAGATGGGTTGCAAACTGGCTCAGGGATAGAACCCACATAGTCAGAATTGCAGGTGCCATGTCAGACTCTAAACCAGTTACAAGTGGCATCCCACAAGGCTCAGTCCTGGGACCTCTCTTGTTTGGTATATATTTCTCTGAAGTACAGGCTAACACGGGAGGACTATGGCTGACCAAGTTCGCAGATGACTGCAAACTGGGTGCCATAATCGACTCACCAACTCTCACAAGTATCCTCCAAAAGGATCTCACAGAGACGGATAACTGGTGCCAGAGCCATGGCCTAAAGCTAAATGCCAAAAAGTGCATAGTCATCCCCTTTGGGAAAAACAAAGTGCCCACAAATTACCACATAGGTGGTAATCCATTAATCTGGAAGAAGTAATTAGGGATTTGGGGACCCAAGTAGATAGCAATCTCTCCTTTGACAATCACGTTGCCAAAGTGGTTAGAAAGACCTTCTATATAGCCCACCTTATCATGAAAGGGTTCACATCTAGATCAAGAGAGGTCATTGTGCCCCTCTACTCATCACTCATCAGGCCCACAATTGAATACAATGCCCCATTTGGGATGTACCTTACCCGATACCTGCAGCAACTGGAAAGACCCCAAAAGTACCTCACCAAGAGGATCAAGGGACTCAAACAGATGCCCTACACAGTTAGGCTAAAGAAACTCCAGCTCTACTCAGTTGCTTACCACCTACTCAGAGGCAATCTGTGCCTGACGTATAAAGCCATGTCCAACCCAGAATTAATGGACATGCTCCACCTCAGGAAATCCAAATCCCTTAGAGTTACATGCTCCAAGGACTTAAACCTCAGCACAGAAATAAATAGGACATGCTGGAGGGACAGATTCATATCCCAGAGGCTCCCCTCACTCTGGAACAAAATCCCAATCCATGTTAGGCAGAACCCCTCAATGACCCTCTTCAAGAGAAATCTTGACGAGTGGATGGGAGATCATAGGTTTACCCCTGGGATCTCTTCTGTGTCCCTACTAGACAGAGGCACAGTAAACTAACCTTAAAAGGGCTATCTTCTGTGACCTATTATACAGAGGCACAGTCAACTAATCTAAAAGGGTGGCAAAAGCCAAACACACTCTGGCTAGGCTTATAAATGCCCTAGGGCAGATAGCCTAGTATCAACCTATAAATCTATGAACCTATGGATAATTTTTGAGGATCAGAGTTTAGTAAGAAATATGATATAATATAAATATATAGGTGTGTGTGTGTGTGTGTGTGTGTGTGTGTGTGTGTGTGTGTGTGTGTGAGTTTTTTCTTTTCTTTTCTTTTTTGGCATAACCATAACAAATAGCATGCATGCATGCATATTTTTCTATGTTAATATCCCCTTTACAATGCCTGGCACAGTTCCAGACCTTGATAATTTTCTGATCATGTATGGGTAGAGAGTAGAGAAGAGCTTCTATCACTGATCCTTATAGGAAATCAGAGAATTGTTTGCTAGTGGAAGGTTCAGTTTTTAGATAACTCCTGATATAATTTTGGGAGTCTTAAGAAAAAATGAGGTATTGAACATTGCTCATTAGTACAATATCAGGTACAGTTTCAAATGCTGCCTTCTTGTCAGTGAAGTCAATAAGAGTTAAAATGACCTGTCCCATGCTGGAGTAGATGTAGTCAGTAACAGATTAAATGGCAATTAGTACATTAAAGCCCTTATGGAAACCATGCTGTGAATGAGATAAATGTTATACATATTACAAAGTTTAGAAGGTAGTTATAAACAAATTATGAGGTATTTATATAGGGTGCATAGGCTGGCTATAAGCCCTGACTGCTGTGAGGGGGCAGAAGAAGGTTTGTTATTGAGCTTTTCAGTTTATTTTCGCAGTCCTTGACTGACTGCAGAAATGAAGTATCTATAATGGAGACAGGTGACACAGCTTGTATGGGTGGGGTTGGGGAAATAGTTTTCCACATACATCTGTTATTGGAGGCTGCCAAAGGAAACTATATGGACTGATGAATATTGCATATGCAACATACGTACTGTGATGGCACAGGGGGGCATGTGATCCATGTTACCTGAGAGCCACTGTATGGGTTGCATGTAACTTAATCAGAGATGGCATGCAGTGGGGGTCACTCTCCTATTGTGCTGGAGATCTCAGAAGACCAGGATCTACAGAACACTAAATATTCACCATGCAAATACCACACATTTTGTTTTTTAGACATTTTGCTTGGGGTGAAGTAGACTGCAGACAGGTAAATAAATGACACATGCTGTAGACCACCAAGGAGGAGGACAGATGAGGTACAGCTGCAGACAGCTATAGCCACCCATGAATGTAGTGAAGCCAAATGGGTGATGGTGTGGGGTCATTCTGTACAAAACACAAAATACCACAGTAGGTGTCAAAGGTACCTACTGGACCGTATGTCGTATAGCACCCAGGGGCAAAGGCTTAGTGAGCATCAATGGCTACACTAAGCCACATTACAGTTCACTGCTGATAACTGAATTATAAAATGAATCATTCATAAGACATCCATGCATGACTGTTTTTGATTTGCAAAGGTTTTACTATGAAGTGATGACTTCGTAAAAATTGATGTTTCAAAAGGATGAAAAAAATGCCTGAAAAAAAAGGTGAAAAATATTTTTTATCTTGTTTCTCATAGCAAACCCCCAGCATCCCCTATACCCCCAAACTTTTACAAACTAACTTTATGGTCAAGGTAACTCAAAGAAAGGAGAAATTTCCCTAAAATGTGAATCACTGAAGATGCATAATCAGAAAACTCAATTGCAATGATTTCCTATGGTAAAAAGTGTTTAGGTATGCCATTAATCTTTTTTCCCCTGTGAGCTACTAAAGCTGGAGGCATTTCTCTTTGAGCATGAGTAGGTAAGCCTTTGTAAGTAATGGTTGGGCAATGTTAAGGTAGCTTAGCATTTCTGAAGGCTCAGCTAATCAGCCATTTTCCTAAATGCAGACTTCACGTATTCAGGTCAACTTGAAAAAGTTTAAACACTCCAGAAGAGAAAGACTAAAATAATATTTTGCATTCACCTAGAACTTTACCAGCAGTGATATAAGCCTTTAAGACAAGGGATCTTTTAGATACAATGGAGGAAAAAAGATATTACGGAGATTTTGTTATACAATATGAGTGCAAACAAAATATTATTATGCATTCCTGGGAATGGAAGATGCACAAGTATAAAAATACATGTTGCAAAGGTGAAAGAATTAATTCTGTGGACGTGATGAAGTATCTTTTAATAGAAGTACATAGGCATTTTTTTCTGCCTTCATATGTAGTATAATTTTATTTCTGGGGAATGAAGATATGAACACATTTAGAGGTGTTTTGCCCAAACATTTATGGCAAACTATTGCAAAATACTGCATGATTACACTATGCAAAATTTCATACCTCTATATCAAATTACTTTTGGCAATACTGACTGAAACCTGAAATTTTTAAAACAGTAACTCTGAATATAATTTCTTATCTTTTTTATCAAATTACTTTCTACAATGCTGCTTAAGTCATGTTGTTTCTGATACAGTGTCTTCTGTATTTCAGCAAGTACAGAAAATGCAATGCTATCTTCTAAAACTATTGGAGTAAAGATGGCATGCTTAATGGATATGGGGTAAATGGATAGAACTGAGTTGTAAAATATGAGTCTTTGAAATGAATTTCAGGAATAAAAATAAAAACTGTTTTTAAACTTACATAATGCATTTATATTAAAATTGACAGAATGAAAAGTATTTAATCTTTTCAGAGAAAGGTACTTGGGTGTGAAAATTGCATTATCTATATTTTATAAATGTATGCATTTTAATGCATTTCATTCCGGTTTCTGAATGTAGCATGTGCATGTGAATTTCATATTTTTATGGTTTAAAGCTGAAATAGCATGTGCTAATCAATACAGCATTTGAGTGACTGCTGTGTCATGTTCATCCTTCTAATCTGTAGAGGTCCTTTCAGTTATCACATTTGAAATGTCACATGAAGATAATATATTTCAGGAATATGGTGTGTGTTTCTGGCTTAATGTTATTATGTCTACAGTATTTCAGACTTTTTTCAGTAGTTTTCATTGTGTAATGTCTGCCGTATTTCAGGCCTTTTCAATAGTTTTCCTATTAAAGAAATCTGCATATAACCTTAAAAACTGAGACCTATGAATAGCATTAACTTTTCTTCTTATTTTCCAGTTTTTCACATAAATAAATACAAAGCATGTGAAACTTGAGTGATTGCATGCATTCTAAAAAGAGGTAATAAGAAGTTATGTGGTATGACCAACTTCACCAAAAACTGAGACAATGTGATATATTTTACTTGTATTTATTAACTAGCATAGAGTATTGCTCTGCATGGCTATTTTCTGACTCAGCCTGAGAACACCGTCCAGTTAAGTGACTTGTTCATGGTCACACAGAAGGCAAATGGAGACAGAAGGAATCAAACTCTGAATTACAGGAAGATATTACTGGTAGCTTTAATCTTCTGCATTAACTGCCAGGTGTGTGCGCGCGCGCGTGTGTGTGTGTGTGTGTGTGTGTGTGTGTGTGTGTGTGTGTGTGTGTGTGTGTGTGTGTGTGTGTGTGTGTGTGTGTGTGTGTGTGTGTGTGTGTGCAAGTGCATGTGTGCGCGTGTGCACACACGTGTGTGTGTGTGTGTGTGTGCGCGCGGGCCTGTGTGTGTGCGTGTGTGTGTGTGTGTGTGTGTGCACGTGCATGTGTGCGCGTGTGCACGCACGTGTGTGTGTGTGTGTGTGTGTGTGTGTGTGTGTGCACGTGCATGTGTGCGCGTGTGCACGCACGTGTGTGTGTGTGTGTGTGTGTGTGTGTGTGTGTGTGTGTGTGTGTGTGCGTGTGTGTGCGTGTGTGTGCGTGTGTGTGTGTGTGTGTGTGTATGTTTGTGTTTGTGTGTGTCTGTCTGTGTGTATGTATCCGTGTAATTATTTAAAGTAGCTAAACTAAACTGCAAAATACAACACTCTATAACTATCTGAATTATTTCAACTGATAAACTGTAAATAATTATGTTCTGAAGATTCCTAGTTGACAAAAACTTTCAGTATTTCATTACTTCCCAGTCATCAGTTGAATTCCATTTAGTGGATAACATTTACATATATACATATTCCATCTGTTCTGTAAAAATGGGCACTGGAATTGGATGAGGTGTTTATAACTTTGATTATCTGGCATTCTTTTTCTCTCTACTGGACACTTTAGTAACTGTTACAGTGTTAAAACATGCTTCATATAGTCTATTAAAAAAGGTTGACATTCACTGGGGCTTATTTGGGCACAAAGTAAACACAGTTATGCTTCAGCATAAATCTTTTTGCCTTCATATTATATGACAAATTACTGCAAAAAAATCTAGCCATATGTTAAAGTTGTGCATTCTTTTAAAATGTCTTTATTGGTGGTGTTTAATGCATTGATTTATTCACCAAAAGTGATAGTGTTCAAAAAAGCTAAAGTATGCAGTGTATTGCTGAGGAAAAACGTGTCTTTTTTTTTTCCTTCCAAGTTATTTTTCTTCATAACAAGCACATCTGCAGAAAATAAATACACTTGACTTTTCTCTTAGCAAGAAATGAGGTGTCAGCATGTTAAGGAATCAGGTTGTGAGGCAAACATAATCCTTGTGCTGCTTTCCTGCCTTCATTCTTTCGACATTAAAACCCCCCCTGAGGTTTACATGTGATAATCTAGCATTTGCATCATTGGATTGTCCTATTTTCTAACTTCTAACTTGAAGATAAAACTTTGTGCTTTACCTTTGTACGTAGTTGTGGGCATGCACACACACACACACACACACACACACACACACACACACACACACACACACACACACATAATGAAAGTAAATTTATATTTGAATTTAGCATCTATCAAAATGATACTTAGTTGTTTACCAGCAAAGTAAGTTTTGATGTTATATTTACTAGCAGAATAACATGGAAAGAAGACCACAGAAATGACAGATTTTTCTAAATGAATGCTTCACTTTCATTTCCTTAACTGAAAGTCCTCTTCATTGTTTCTGTTGTTTAGTTGTTAGTCATGTTCAGCTGCTTGTGGCATTGACAACATTAGCACACAAGAGCTGTCAATAACTGCTTCTTTAAGTTCTTTCAGATTCATATTTATTATTTCAAGTAGAGCTATCTATCTTAGCTTCTGCTACCCACTTCTTCATTTGCCTCAGATCATTCCTGGCAGTATTGTCTTCTTTGGCAAATCCTGTCATCACATTATCTGGCCAAAGTATTTGAGTTTTACTTTAACTATCAGATCTTGCATCTGGGTTTATATTACATAAATTGTCACCAATAAACTTACTCTTATATAAGCCTACAGCATTTTCAGTAGAATAGTGAGCTTTGCTTACTTATGTCAGTGACAGATTCCAATCAACATATTCAGTGGCAACTAATACTCATACTTTCTAAAATACTACTTCTTAACAAAATAATAATAATTACCACCTTTCTTCTGTTTTTTAAGTCAGCCTTTGCAGAAGGTTGCCCTTTATCTTCATAAAACTTTGGAACACTATAGATTTATGTCATATCTTTTATCTTTTTTCTGCACATGGCCCTTAATGCATCACATTACTATTTCACTTAAAATAACTAGAATCTTTTACATCTTCTTAATCTTTTTCTCCAACTGACTTGATTAGGATCATCTTACAGATTTTTTTTCTCCCTCCATTAGGTAGGCATAAAAGGACAAGTCAGGACATCCATCAGCAATTAATACACACACACACACACACACACACACACACACACACACACACACACACACACACAGACCCATGCACACCCACACACGCGCACACACACACACACACACACACACACACACACACACACACACACACACACACACACACACACACACACCTTCTTTAAAACAGCAAATTACCATAACATTGCAGAACAGCGAGACAAAAAGCACAAAACTTTACATTACCGAACATTCACATAATGATAAGTTTTCACCACTTAAGTAAACACTTGGCCAACAGGAAATAAAAAACTAACCAAAACAAATAAAACCCATCCAAGTGGGGGAAGTCACCTCTCCCTCTCAACTAACTATACCAACTCTGAAATCACAATACTGTGAAGAAAAGGGCAAAGTTCACTATTTTGGCCAACTGCCTCCTTTCATGGTGAAAACATACGATGATGTGAACGTTCATTAATGTAAAAGTTTGTGGCTTTTATCTCACTGTTCCAACATTATGGTAATTCACTGTTTTAAAGGAATACACATACACACACACACACACACACACACACACACACACACACACACACACACACACACACACACACACACACACACATACACACACACACTCTGTCTGCTCATCTACATGGCGGTTGTAAAAGCACTAGCAACACTGGCACTCCTATTTATTGTAGTTGCGAACAAACCAAGCTTTCACATTTGTGAGTCCTTACTTCTTAGACATTTAAACATTTAAACATACCACTGATGTTATAGTCACTTCTTGTTTACTGAGCAGTACTCACAACATTCTAAGACTCATAAAATCTGAGCTGAACCATAAAGTATCTCAGACATTGTGGGCTAGTGTCTGCCATCTGTTTACTTCTACTGTAATAATCTAAATTTCTCCAGTTGTGACACTCTTCGTTTTTCTATTTTTAGTCAATCACATAATAATAAGACAATGCTTTCAGATCTACTCTTAGTCTTAAAGATATCTTAGGAACAATATATTATTTCTCCAACTTGGATACATGCTGTACCAACTATGTTATTAGCTCCAAAGAAGTCATATCTGTAACTGTCCTCTTACTAATATCTTTGTTCTGTAGGGACTACAAAAGCTTGATAGCAACTTCAGGACCTAGAATACACATTTTCTAAGTAAACTAATTCATACAGATCAGTTTAAAAAGCAGGTGTATATATGATATTATTAAAAGAGCTCTTGGTTAGCAGATTTTGCAAGGGCTAACAATGTTTAATTCCATGCCAAGAAGTGGAAATGTCATTTTGTCCAAATTAATTGTAATAACTTATTTGAAATCTTAGCAATATTTATGTTTCCTCTATGACTGATATCTTACAAGTATTTTATTTGGAGTTTAATACAGTAGTTACATTTCTCCATCAATTAAAATGAGTAGGGGGTTGCATTAAGGCTGCCCTCTGATATCACTTCTTCTTGATGTAGACATTGAGTCATTGACAGAATTATAAAGAAACAATCTTATGACTACAGGATTTATTGTAAACTCTAGAAAACTGAAAATCACTTTGTTTGCAGATGATTATTTATCCTTCCGGAGAAATCTTTGCCTCTGATTTGGAATAATTTTAATATACTTGATACATTAACACACTATACTTTATATCTCTCTAAATCAGAAATTGTATCAGTCAGTTTCACATTCCCTCAATGATTGTGTGAATGTCATATTTAAAAGTGGAAAACAATATGTACTAGGGATCTGAAAATATATATTACAGCACCTTTCAGAGATACAGTGCATAGCAAATGTCAAGCGGGTCTAAGACAAGTGCAGAAATACATTCCAGACCTACTTACAAATAAGATAATTTTTTAAATGGGTGGAACTAGAAGTCTGAATAGGAGTTTTTGAATTACTTATCAGCGGTAGTTAGTTAAAAGAATTTTATAGGCTCATTACATTCTAAGATGGTGACAGCTAACACTAATCTCTTTCCAAATAAAACATCTTCATTAAGTTAAACTGTGATAACATATTATTCCTTTGAGGTTGATGGTTTTTAACACCTGCGACTTTAGGCTTTATAACACTGTTTTTGATCCTGACATGGGGTGTACTTATATGAAAGTAGTGCACAAATGTTTTTACATTCCTCACTAAGTCTTTTATTTGTTCCCAACATGGCCTGTTCTATGTTGATGGTGTCACAAATAGGAAATGGATTGTTGGGAACAAATTTTATAAACCTGTATGTATCTGTGCAATCTGTCAAGATATTGAAAAGATTGCAGATAACATGGAATAATGCTGTCAGATGTGTAAACTGTGAATTTGATGTAAAATCTGAATTTTACTTAGAGTTCAATAGCAAAACCATAAAATGCAAAGATATCTGATCATGGTATACAAAATCACATCACACAGAATTGAAAAACTATTTAAAGAAATTTGCACTGGATCCAGAAGGCTATTAGGAAGATCTTGTATGGACTTCGGTTAGTTTCAGTAGATGGTGTCAAATTAAAAAATAATGTCTAATGATTAGAAACACCAAATAGTTTATGATATATGGTGGATTCAAAACCACATTTTTCCTTATGTTTGTATAAAGTGACATCTAAATAATTAACTTTACCACCGAGTATGTCTAAAAAACACACAAAAAAAAAATCCAAAATCTACCTTTTTTACCAACTCCAAGATCGCACAACACTGAGGAAAAGGGAACATTTCTGATCCTCACTATGCCTCAATCTTCATTCAAAAGCTTTGAGTTTTCAAAAACTCGATCATATGGTCTCAACCATATGAATTTTGAGTCTCTGAAAACTCGATCAACTGATAGGGACCTGTACATGTCTATATGCTAGTGTTTGCAAGAAAATAAACATTGATTAGTGTTTTCATGTAGTACAATTTGTATTAGTTTCAGAAACAGATTGTAAGTAAAACAAGTGCGCAGTATTATGTTCCCTTTTACATAGTAGGGCATATCTCTTCTTGCTCATTTCTACTCATAAAAATGACATGTACCCAAGCGGGTTCATCTTCAACTTGCAATAGTTTCCCATAACTCTTATTGGATTGAAAAACTTTATTTTATTTATCTCAATAGTGGATTAGCATAGCAAATGTTCAAGTGAAGCAACATGCTGCATGTGTCTAAAAGCCAACACAAAAAAGACCTCCAGCCTAGGGATTTCCTTTATTTATTATATGTTGTTTGCATGATTAAATGTAGACCATCAGTTCCTAAGTACTGTCTTCATATTATCAGATTTCCCAAATGGCAAGAGCATTTCATTCCATTCCATTCAGTGAGGTATTGAAGTCAAAATCAGTTTTCCAGAAAGTAAGAACAGAAAATTGTATTAAAATTAGCAGCAGCAACACACCAAAACTGAAAAGTGCTTGCAGAATTTGACTATTTTACTCTTGAGCTGAATTTGGAGAAGGTGACACAAGAAAGTAAAGTGCTGAACATTCTAAAGAACTTTAAAAATGTTAATATTCCTTATTAATATGCCACAGCATGATATTTATTGCACATTATTTAAGTCTCAGCTTTATTTATTTACAATGTCAAATGTTCATTCTTGCAGTTATTTTAAAATGTTGTAGGAGTACTAGACAGCCACTACTGTGTCAAATATTTCTTTTCACAATTATTTTAAAATACTCTATGTTACTTCTCTTTTAAAAAGTACCCTGCACCATGTTACTCATACACAGCAGGAAGTATCAAAATATGCAAAACATTTTACTTTTTTGTTTTTGTTAGAATAAATTAACATAACAAACTTTACATTAAAAAGGATACTCAATGTATCTCTCAAATATTAGACTTATTGCACACATGAACCCTTGCTAGGGATCTTGGACATGTTAACAAAATTTTCCTTGCTACCTACAAACTGCATCTGCCAGCAGGAACCTCTCTCTATTCCAGCTATGTAGTCTACACTTGGAAACCTATCCTCTTATCCCTTAAACAAACTCACAACCTTTCCAATTTCAAGACCAATGTAAAAAAATATCGATCTGACACCTGGAACTGCACAAGCACAACCCTCAAAGCAGATTTGTGACTACCTACTCACTATAACTATGTCTTCCTCACTCTAAATTCACTAACTCCTTCATATCTTAAAAATGGCCTAACATCAAAAGAAGCTCTCACTATAAAGATACTGTAACATTCATGTATGCTTTTCTACCACTACAGCCAATACTTACAGTCACAAAAGGAAATATTGTCAGCCTAGCTATCTGGAATTTTGTAAATAATTCTATGCCATTTGTTAATATTAATATGATTTATATAGAAATGTGACAGAGGGAGATACTGCCAGCACAGCTGTCTGGAATTTTGTAAATGGTTATGTATCATTTGTGAATATTGACATGATTCATATGATTGTGTTACAAATGTATTAGAACTGCATGCTATATGTATATCAAACTGCTGGTGCAGAAGTGTGTGTGAAAAGGGTTTATACAGTACTGAGCTTAAAGATGTATCAACAGTGTACCTTACTGGAAAAGAACAGAAATGTATATAAACTATTGTACCTGTGTAAATGTATATGTTTTAACAATGGAAACTAGAACATAGAGGGTTAACTTGTAAAACTTCAAGAAAATAGTTGATTAAATTGTTTTATAACTGTGCCATAAAAGTTAGTTTCAATGCAGCAAGGAAACAGAATGTCTAAAACTAAGGAGCCTTCTGTTTTGTGTTGTAAGTGTTTTATTGTTTCATGTCTTTCAGCAGCTGCAAAGATTTAAGAAGGGTCCTTGTTTATGTGTTTTCACAGGGAGATGGTAAATGCTGGTAGTTTCTAACAATGGGTATTTAGCTTTGGAACTAAGGTCAGATGACACAAAGTGATGTCATGCTGCCAGCTACCCCAGCAGTAAAATTTGATATTAATTTAAGAAGTCTCTGAGAGAGAGAGACTGGCCATTTTATATTTTGCCTTTGACCTGGCAGCATCAGCTGGAAACATACACTCATCACATCTGCTCTTGCCTTGCTGTAAGTAAGTTACCTAAGGTATAGTGATTTTTCTTAGATTAAGTTAAGAATATAGTGAAGTATAGCTTAGATGTTTTCTATATTTATTTGAGACTGTCCTACAATGTTGTTTTAAATATTTCCTGTGATTTTGAACTCTGATATCCCTGTATATACATATTTAGTATTGTCTTGTTTTTTGTTATTTATTATTAAGTATATTTAAACCTTTCAGTTGTGGCTGGTCTGTCTAGAGGTATTTAAGCTCTTAGAGTATTTGCATATCTACCTGGTGATACTGTGCAGGCCACTACTAATGGCCTTGCTCTTGGTCAAACTACCATTTCTTTTAATAGTAACATTACACAGCAAAATTGGAAACCCTTTGCTAAGGGCCTTAAAGTAGCTGTTAAGTAGTGGCTGGTGGCACTGGAAACAACCTTATAGTCTGGGCAGAAGGGGACATAGCTACTAAACCTGTGCCAGCCTTTCCCAGGTGTGTGTGTGTGTGTGTGTGTGTGTGTGTGTGTGTGTGTGTGTGTGTGTGTGTATATGTGTGTGTGTGTAAAGCAAATCTCCAAGTGTGTGTGTGTCAGCTACATGGGCAGGGACACAAAGCACTGGTTGGACATAGAGAGTGCTATAGGACATGGGATGGAACCCTGGCTAAGGCCTCAACTCTATAGCTGTGCCAGTGTGGAGTCTTAGTGGGGATCTGGAGAAGATGGAGAAACCAGCCCAAGACTGACTGTGGTCTTTGTGTGCTCTTAAGAGAAATTGCACTTTACTGTGTGTGTACTTGTCATCCTCCCATTTTATGCATCCCCAACTGTTGGCAGTGGTGAGGATTGAGGCTCCTTAATTACTGGGCCAGTGCTGGGGCATCACACTTACTATTTATTTTCCTCTGTCTCGTGTCCTTCCATAACATTCTCATCTTTCTAGTAATAACTCTCTCTCCATGTCCTTAATTTTCTCTCCTGTTCATTACTACTCCTTATCTCATTCTATCCCTTTGTCTACTATATATATATATATATATATATATATATATATATATATATATATATATATATATATATATATAATATATATATATATATATATATATATATATATATATATATATATATATATAAAAGTAGATAGAACGATATAGTTGTATATCATTACAGCTGAGCGATGTTTCCAGGTCCTTCTGCATTTACATTCTAATGATGACTCTAGGCGCCAAATATTGCTTGTTAATATTTGAATCTATAATTCCAAAACCGAGCTACATACAAAGTATTACAAAAATTAATCTAAAAGTTTACACAACGGCAAACTCAACGTTATTGATAACTGACCTCTGTCTAGTGCAAGTTATGAGATATTAGTGGTTTGTATAAAAATATTTATTTATATTGTCATAATTTTCATATTTTCTAAATATCTCAGCAACCAAGGAACAGATAGAACTGCTCAGAGCTACATGAAAGCTCGCAGCTGGATAAGCAAACTGCTGCTGACAGCATATATGTAACTTGAGTGGTTGCTAAGATATTGTAAGTTCTTTACAAAATATTACAGATTTAAAAGTTACCATGTTTACTGTAACTCATAAATATCAGTTTAAGGCAAAGAACCTAAAGAATACAACCAATATAAGAATGGTTTGTGCTGATACGCTTATCATTTACACTTCTTTAGTAACTCCTGTGGTTCCAGTGATATGAAGAAATGTTTGAAAAAGCATGGACATTGGAAGGAATGATATAAATACATATATTTATATTTGAGAGCACTTAATAAAGTCGACTTTCACAAAAATTTATACCTGCTTTGTCAATGTACTTTGATCGACAAGACCGATGGTCAACAATTGCGTGAGATATAACATGTCAAAGTTGGGTTTTTTTTATATTTTTATGTCAACATTAAGAGATGTTGACATTTGTAGATGGATTCCATAAGGTTCATGGAATCCAGTGCATTTCATCAATATCTACACAAAAGTTAGCAAATAAGCCTGTAATATGCAAACATGCATTAGTGAACTTAGAATATGTGGGTGTAAATTAGAAATGAACAGCAGCATTGGCGTTCTGTCTAACAGTCACAGCAACTCCATCATTTATGAAAAGTGTCTCATAAACCATGATGTGCACTATAAAGCTACAAGAATTCTAGAAGGTTAATGCATGTTGCAGTGCATATGAAAGTAAGATATATATATATATATATATATATATATATATATATATATATATATATATATATATATATATATATATCCACAGCAATCCATCCTCTAGATCCACAAAGAACTAAGTATGTCATGCACTAATAAAATACATTCACCAGAATATACATCTTCTGACAGAATCCATAAAATTTCTGAAAAAAAATAAAAGTGAAGGACAATAATGGCCACTTCACCAGGGCTAATCGTAGCTAACAATGGGTAAAAGACATATGTGGGGAACACAAGTAACACACATATCCAAGGAAATAAGGATTTAGAAAAGCAGATGTGGTTATGGGTGAAGAAGAGGGACACACAAGACATATGTTAGAATAGAAAAATCAGAGGGCCAGTTAGAGAGGCATGGGTAATATTTTTTTTTTTGAGAACAGAAGGAAAGAAAAGGACGGGGAAAGAGGAGGAGAAAGGAAAAACAGCAAGTATACACATATAACAAATATAAGACATGGCAGACAAAGTTTGGAAACAAACATTAAGAATAGACAAGATATATAGACAGCACACTCTACAACAAGGGAAAAGGAAATTTAACAAACAGGACAGTGATGCATATCAGCCATGGTGAAATGCAAAAGTACATAAGTACCTGTGCATTATTACATTATGACATATTGCAAACTGTGTGGTAGTCATAAATGGATGTGTATGACTAATGGCAATTGTGTGGTGTAGGGTGATAAATATAGATAAATATAGATCACCATACACATTGAATATTGAATCCAACACCCAAGTAGTGCAAGTGTTCATACGTTCATAGGAGTTTACTAGGTTAGCAGCCTGAGAACCTTTACAAGCCTAGCCATCTTAATCCAAAGCATCCCCATTTGTTCTTTTTGGGTAGTTTGCAGAACAAATTTATGAACAGAGTGGGTCTCTGATCAAAACCGGCTACCGCTGTCCATGAGGGATACAGGTGTCAACCCAGGGCAAATGTGTGGTCTCCCATCCAATTATCTAGGTTGCATTTAAATAGGGTCAGTGAGGAGCTCTGTTTTATGTGAAAAGGGAGTTTATTGCAGAGAATCAGCAGGCTCTGGGAGACATATCTGTCTGTTCAGCACGATCTGTTAATGTCACAAGCTAGGTTGAGATACCTAGAATGAGTGATTCTTGAGGCACTTGACTTGCGGATGGTGCAGCATTTCCATTAGGTCAGAGTCGGAGATTGCCCTTTAGGCCAGGCACTTAAGCCAAGCAACAGCACAGATTAGCAAATGCTGCTTAAGAAATGCCGAAGAATAGATCTTCTGACCATGCATGTGAAAGGCAAACAACAAAGCACAGTGCCAAACAGCACTAGTGTAGCAAAGCAACAAACTACCTACTCCTTACACAAGTAGATGTATGCAATTTAAATAGATGTGTAATGGAATGCATATGTCACAGACATACATTTGTTTACTGGAAAAATCTGACTTGGAACATAGCTAATTGTCAGCAAAGGCCCAGACAGAAACACTAAAGAAGCACATCTTTCTAATATGGAGGGAAACCGGAGTACCTGGAGGAATCCTACATGAATGCAGGGAGGACATGCAGACTCCACACAGAAGGAACCCCAGACAAGAACTGAACCAGAGAACCTCTTGCTGTGAGGCAACAACACATGGTGCCATCCAGAAACAACAGACATATGCCACGTCAGTGGCAACACACAGGTGTAGACATATATTTATGATCTTTATTGGCCTAACATTAAATTTTCAGAAGGCAATGTCAAAACACATACACACACCAATGGCATGGAATAATGTACATTATGAAATGTATGATTAATGTTATAGAACTACTATTGGATTGTACACATGAAGTTTGATAAATTACTCTGAGTAATATGTAACATACAAGTATAACAGGAACAAGGATGTAATGAAAGCAATAGGCAAAAACTTGTGTGCATATGTCTTGCATCTGTATAATGGCCATAGAGCCATAGGGTCTAACAATACATCTATATGATAATGCATAATAATTCAAAGAAAGTTATATATATAAGTTCATAGGTTAATAGTGGGCTTATTTCCCTTTTGGGCCATTTTAAGCCTAGCTAATTACCCCATTTGAAAATTAAACCCTGCACCCTGTGCTTGCAGGGTAAAGTGTACTATTTTTCCAACCTTCCATCCCATACACATGCGCAAGGTATATGCCACACCTACAAAGGGTGAAGGGAGGTGGACAATGCAGGACCACATCAAGGAGGACATGCCAGAAAGCTAAGGAAGCCAACGATAAAGCAGCACAACACTATGTATAGGAACACACTGCAAATGCATGTGTATACCATAGAAAGTGTTTTTGAAGTCATCCCAAGCTACAGTAAAGCAAGTAGCCAATGCATGTCACATGAGCAGACTGCATTACTGACGGCAATAAACAATGACCATGGTGGAATCACACACACACACACACACAGTAGCAATCACCTAACAGCAAGAAGAATATCTAAACAAGCTAAGCATCAGTATCACATGCACATATATACTATTATTCCAATGTATAACAGCAAGTAGAATAAACACCTATAATATATATATATATATATATATATATATATATACACACACACACACACACACACACACACACACACACACACACACACACACACACACACATATATATATATATATATATATATATATATATAATGAGAGAGAGAGATGACTGAGCAAAGGAAAGTCCTTTGAGCAACAGTACAGCTCAAGAAAATGGATTCAATGAATGTTCACAGACCGAGGGTGCAATGTTTTTTCTGTATTGACGGAATATTTGCAGAGACGTGCATAAATCAGTGCATATGTACACCAGTTGCCAAAATATGGACATACATTTTAAAAAGCTAAGCACGTCAAATGTAACATAAGCTAAAGAAGGCATACCTTAATGTTGCATTATAAGTCATGAATACCACAGTGTATACATGAATAGTACAGTGGTAGTCTATGCATTCTGTAAAGTAGGACTGCTCATATATAGTAGACACCGTTACATGATACAACATGGCACTATAATTGCCAACACATGTCCCACAGAAAACCAGTATGCCAGTGTGACAGCATGACAAGTGTCATGCAAAGCAACTACATGTCCTGTTGCTGAACAGACAAGACATAGCAACCCACAAATCTTACCCATCTCACTGTGTTATTTGTGATGTATGGATAAAATGATGTTTGTGAATTGCTATCACTCCCACACATATTTACAGTGGAACTCTTGCATCAGTAGCAGCATGTTAACTACATAATGCATTACTGTGACATACAGGGCCACAGTGCATTGGTCGTAACAACAATATGCTGCACTGCATGAATAGGAAAACAAGCATGCACACACATGTAATGAGTACAACACCTGCGCACACTGAGCAATGTGTGCATAAAGTCCAGAAACCTATGGACATCAGTATGATGACTGCATGTCTAATGTGGTAATGTGTATTATGCACCAGGTGCAACACAATGCAAAATATCAGATGACATCTGCTGTGTACGGTTGGCCATGTATCACATAGGCTTGGCAACAATATGTTATACATGCACAAGTATGTCTATACAGTCCAGCTGGTTATATGGCAAACACCATGGTGGCAGAATTACACAAGTGAATCATACAGACAATACTTAAGGTCTTAAAAACCCACTCTATTTGAGATGAACATCATAAATGATCTCTCAGGCTATTTCCCTAAATGAGACCCATATAGTGTGCACCATATCCTGAAAGAAATTCCCCTTCACTTCCCCTTATTTTCGTCTGAAACCCATCAGTCATAACCTTCCAGATCTGGTCCAGAAAATCATCTATTGATGTTGGTGGGTGGCATCTCCTCTGGAGTGTAGCAGGGATGATGGGATTTGCAGGTCCAGGTCCTTGCTCATCATCATCATCCTCTCCAGCATGGTTATCTTCATTCAAGGACTCGAGCAGTGGTTTGATATGCATCTCATGGGTGAATGTCCATGGTTCCCATGTTCTGTCTAGGTGAATCACATGATAAGAAACAAAGTACAGAATATGCATATCAGCATCTATATGAGTACTTAACATACCCACCGTGACACAATGTGCAGGCAGAAAACATTCAGTATAATACATTGCAATAATATATGCCCACAGAAAATTATACCTCCATATGTGATGTAGGACATGAATGCAAACCACAGCAATGAAAACTACATGTCTATCAGACTGCATATTCCTCTGCATAGCATGGGTGTTATAAATCTGATAACATAACACAACTACTGTAATCTGTAATGGGTAACACTTGAGGTGTGCTTTGCTACATTGGCAAGCAGACTGTCTAAAATAATATAATTATTTCCATGTTTCCTGTCTTGTATGTGTGCCCTCCACATTTTTGTTGGTATGTGAATATGTGAATCACACACACTTGTAACCCAGGTGTCTGTGCAAACAATGGGTCATGAATTAACGTATGTGTATAATGAAGATACAGTGAGATGACAATTCGGTGTATAATATAAAAGATTTATGCAAATAAGATGAGCAATGCAAACATGGTCCTTGGCTGGTTTCCCATCATGTTTTAGGCTGCAGTACTGTGTAGCACAACTGTGTTGTATAACATTAATCTCATTGTTTTTCTACAGAGGGACATCTGGTCAATGGGCACCATGCATCATGTGAGTATCATCATATCCTTTTACTGTGTTGTATATGTTATGTGCCCATGCCTGCATTCATGAATGTGTTTGCTTTGTCTGTATTTCCCCACTGCAGGATCTGCATTATGACAAACTCTCCTATTAGGGAGGGTGTAACTGGTAGGCTATTTCCTCTGTTTCCTGCGTGTCATTGCTGTCACTCCTGTTGTTGTCTTCCATTAATAATGTGTCTTTCTCCCCTGAATAGGACAGCTGCCCTTGTAATCTCAGACACGACCAACTGGAATATGTATATATGACCTACTGTGTGCTGTACCTCTGTTGTAATGGCACATGCTGGCAAGTATGTGCTTACTAATACTGTGTTGGTACCTTTGTTTCCCTACAACAGTTGCATTTCAGCCCTCAACTCCTGGACAGATTTCCATGAGAACATGTTAGGTGTGTATTATTCTGTTATTCCTCATGTATGTTATGTATGTTGCATGATTGTCAACCCGCTGTTATATAGTTTCCATCGGCCACACTGAAACACAACCTACTGGTAAGTCCATAACATCTCTAACACTGCAGTGATATAGTTGTGGCATATGCCAGTAATGATATCCACATGTGATATAAGGGTATATATCAAACTGTGTCATCTGTCTCTTTTTCTAGCATGTCTATTGCCTTCATCCTCCATTAGCCCACCCACTGATCCCAATGTAGGATCTGATATGTCTCACTATGCTAACATGGCCCCTGGCACACAGGACGCAGATTTGATGAAACAGTTTGACCAGGATGGTGACAGACATGTGAATGAGGCTGTAACCTCAGATGTGGAGAAAAACATGTCCAGCCATTCTGAAAATGTTGGGACATCAGATGATCGACAGATGATGACAGCCTGTGGACCACAGCCCTACATTGAGTCTGCTGATGATGTTCACACTTCCCCACAACATAGTGATATTGCGTGGCTCAGTAGATGTATTGGTGCAGCTGGTATGCATGGCACATATCCGAGGGTGTCCTCCTACTCTTACAGGCACATGAATATTTCCAGTGATGTCATAGATCTGACATTCATGCACTTTCCTGTGCCATGGATCCTGTTGTACACAAGCTGTCCATGCTGCATGAAGGATGAGAGAATATCTATTGTGAGGTCATTGAGGTATTGGCTACTTGCAATGAAAGCATATTTTCTGTAGCATGATATGTTGAATCCCTGGTTATGGCAGTATTACAGCAGTGCCATAGTATGAGCAGGTTTGTGCGTGCCCTGATTGCACTTAGCCGAGTGTCACATGGGAGAGATGACCCCTTCTCTGTAGACCAACCCTTGCCCATCAGGCAGCAATATCTATGCTGCAACATGCACACACATCTGCTGCTGGCCATTCCAGTATGGGCCCAGCAGTCATGACCAGACAGTCAACTTGCACACTTGCTCCTTCCCACATTGTGTCTCCACATGCTGACATCACCCCATCAGTCACTTCTGTGGAGCAACATGGGCTGAGTAATTCCATACATGGTAGGGGCAGACAGGACCATGATGTGAGCTGTCAATGTGGGCAACCTAGACTGCATTAGAGTAATGATGACAGCTAATAATGATGACAGTTGATCCACTATGTCCTGTAGTGTCAGTCTCACCCCATGTGATGATGATTGCTGCAGACCACTGACAATGTCATCTGTCTGTGGTTGTTGTGAAGTCTGATGGCACTGGAGTGTGTCACTTTAACTGACCTAGGTGACTCCATTCAGTACATGATACTTTAGTCATACTTTACATTGCTGGATGTTACTTGTGATAGTGACAACAATTCTGCAGTATGTCCTGTCTTGCTTTCCTGTTTGCATCTTTCAATAGGGGAGAGATAGGGATGGTATTCACAGAGGTATGATCCTTGTTGTCTGCCATACATACATCACCACTATGAGTCTGTATGCATACCTGTGATATTTGTGGCCTGAATTGATTGTCCCTGTCATGATAGATTTATATATCTTCATACTGTTATATGTTTCACTTACGTTGTTATGTTTGATGTCCAGTTTGTGCATGTCCTGGGTAATATCCATTAGGTGCAATCTGTGCTGCTGTTGTGGGAGCAACACCTGAGCATCAATGTTTAATATGTTTAATTATTTATGATACGTGTCATAAATAATATATCATGGGTTCTTAAAATGGATGTCAAGATTTCAAAGGTCTGTGTGTCAGATGCTGCCATAGAGCCTGAGCCTGGAATTATGGTTGCATCATCCATCACCATGCCTGTTTCTTCTGCTCTCTGGGTTCTCCTGCTCCTCCTCTGATAGCTGTGGAATGCCATATTCAGAATTGGGTTCTTGAGGTATTTCTCCCACACCTGCAGCAGGAAGACAGCCATGTGCAGTTGCTAGCACATGGTACACATAGTCATCATCTGTTTTGCCTTTTCAGGTGTGTATTGCAGTGCACTCAGGATGTATCCAGACATCTGAACCTGGCTTTCATTACACCAAACACAAACTTTATGGTGTTTCTTGTCATGTTGTGCACTCTATAGTAGGCCTCCTCTGCAGGACTGGAAGGTTTTCTGGCAATGGCTCAAGGGGATAACCACAGTCACCTGTTGTGGGGAGGGGAAGCATATATGTTGTCATCATGAATAATGTTGGCAGGGATGTATTTAGCTTAGATCCCAGTTGTGTTCCTGTACTTAACCAGTAGTAGTCCTTCAGATATTTTACCATGTTAGAAAGCAGCCCTCAGATGACTTGGCAACATCATGGACACTCCCAAGCTGTGTTACCAGAACATTTGTTATGCTGCCATCTGCTGTGCACTCCACATGACAGCTCAGGAATGGCCACCCCTTTCTTCTGATGTATCTCTCTGCCTCTGGTTGCACAATGGTCTTAATAGAAAAGTGGGTGTAGTCTGTTTTGCTATGAACATGGGGAAGCTGGCAATGTTATTAAAATGGTGCATGATGTTTCTCCACTCCATAGATGTAGATGGAAAGTGTGTCTGTTCATTAATCTTGGTGCATATTGATGCCAGGAATTGTGCAAGAATGTGACTGGTAGCTGTCTGTGATACTCCAGAAGAGTCTCATATATGTCCTTGGAATGTCTCAAATGCCGGTACACCTACGCTCAGACAGAATTTTGTTTGAAGTGGTATGGGGTTGCCTCACATTGTACACACAGAAATGTGTGCAGTGCACATTACACACAGCCTGCACCAGCTGTCTGTATAAGCAGTACATGTCAATGATTTCCTGATCTCAAAGCTGGCTTAGTTGCAGCCTTGCTATCTGTCTAGCTGGCTGTCTTCTAGGACACACAGACAGATCCTACTCTATGCCTTTCAGTATTGCAGCCAAGGATTTCAGAAATAGATATGACATTGCACTTTGGTGCATTTAAGCTGCGTTTGGTATGCATAACATCTTTTGGGATATGACAAGCATGTGTGGAGTCTGCAGTTATCCTACATTCAGTAAATCAGTACTTAGCTTGATTCTGGTGTAACTTCTGAAATCAAGTCTGCAGCTGGTGCACTGAAGTCTTCCTTCAGAATGATGTGCTTATTGCCACTAGCTTTTGGAATCTGGCCCTGGGCATTTAGATTCCTTAAACACCTGTATTTATTTATCTATCTACCTCTCTCTCTCTCTATATATATATATATATATATATATATTTATAAAACTATATTATATCTTCGAATGCTTAAAAAAGGAAAAAGGGAATGATGATTAATCGACCCCATGTAAGTGAAAGCTTACAATGTTGAAACGTCCTTGGAAAAATAAATCGCTGATCCAAAAAAAAAAAAAAAAACTTAAAAACATTACAAAAAGTGGGGGGCTTCGCCCCCCACACCCTCAGACATGGGGGGGCTGTGCCTCCCACAACCCCCTACTTAAATATACCAACTCCGAGTTCACACTACAGTGCCAAAAATGGCAAAGTAAGGGAAGCGGCCAAGCGAATTCTTTCCCAAGGAAAGAATTCACTTAAAAGCCACTTCGCTATTTTGCCTTTTCGTTCTTTTACGTTCGATCAAGATGCATTCGACAGAATATGTCTTTGATCACGTAATAGGAACCCTATATATATATATATAGATACATATTATATATATATATGTATATATACATACATATATATATATATATATATATATATATATATATATATATATATAGACATACATATACATACAACAACATATGTGTGTATGTGCATGGACTGCAGTGATTACACTCAGAAATATGCAAAAAAGATAACCTTGATATATATTTCTCAAGATGTTTATGATATAGTCTTATGCTATAACACAAATGACAGCCACCGAGGAAAAGTACTGAAATCATTGTATATCTCTGAAACCTGTAGTGCTCTTTGTACTACTACAGATGATAAAACTTTTACAAAGTGAAAGTTCTAAAAGCTGTTAAAGCTGTTGGTTTGGATAGAGGTATAGTAGTTTGCTTCTCACTACTGCTTGTGTGGAAACACTAACGCACTCCTACATTTTTCACGGTAACTAGTAGTACATAGAAACAGCTAGTGCTCCTCTCCTCTCCTGTCATAAATAATGGATTCACTTTTAATAATCCCGAAATTCTGAAATACCGAATTTCAGAATATCGAGATCATAAAGCCGAAACACCACAATACCGAATGCCCATAATCGCGAAATTCAAAATCCCGACACTTACATACACACACTCACATACACACAACTGCCTCCCACACACAAACAAAACTAACCTACTTATATATTCTAACTCCGAGACCGCACAATCACGCACACAAAGGCAATTCACACCCACACATTTCACAGCCCCATGCACACACACATCACAACCAAAACACACACTAACATACACTACAGCACATAATCTACACACTCATACAAATTTACCTGCACTTATATCCATTCATGCAACGCAACACCAGAAGCTCCGAACTTTGATATTTCAAATTTCGTGCTTCTGGTGTTTCGCAATTCCGAGCATTCGGTAGTCTAATCTCGGTATTCTGAAATTCAGTATTTCAGAATATCGAGATTATGAAGTGAACCCATAAATAATATATCATGAGTTCTTAAAATGGATCTCAAGATTTTACTCCTTTTGTTTCACTTCACTGTGCTTTCATGGTACATTTCTTGACATCCTTTTTTGAAATGCACCATAGAGTGTTATATTTGTCTCTATGTCAGGAATATGGGAGGTCTGCACCTCCCTGCAAAAGTATTTATTTTAAAATTTAGCTTATTTGAATGATACTGGTAGTCCCAGAGTATATGTGTTGCATGTAGAAATGTAGGGACTATACTGATTAGAACATCTGAATTTTGACACAGCATAACCTGTGAGTACAAGGGGACAAGGGCAGAGAAGCGTTTTTGCTGCCTTTATTCGTAATTTCAGTATACCTGCAAATTTTTATTACCCTTCACTTTTAAAGCCTTAGTAAAACAAATTCCACCAAACCATGTTTATAGTATTTAACTTGGGTTTTTGCTTTTAAAACTTTAACTCCTTTTAATGAATACTTTTTTTTAATTACTTTTGGTATTTTCTTACTTTTGGTATTTAGCCATAACAGAGCAAAGCTAGCTATTTTATATATCCCATCTACAAAAATACACACAATTAACTTGTTTATCTTAATTACTTGTTTGTTACTAGTAAAGTTATACATTTCTCAGAGCTAGTCTCACTTAAAATTATACCAGAAGAAAAATCAGAGACTGCACTGATAAAAAATTGTAAAAGTTAGGTATTTGGAATTGAACTTTTTGGAATTCTCTTTATTGGTATTAATCACACAGGCACACTTTTTAGTTCTGCTAAGAGCATTCATAGTCTTCATCTAGCTCCAGCATTAAAATATGTAAAATGCAAATATGAACATTTTGAATAGGAAAATGTTTTAGAAACACTCCAGATGCCAAAAAATGCATTGTCATTCCCTTTGAGGATTTTTTTTGTTCTTTCACATACACAAATTATTGCAGAACATCATTATTCTGAAACAAGGTATGCACTACATACATACAAACTTTAAAGACATGGAGCTTATTGTTGCAAAGACCTGATGTTCACCAAATGCAATATTTTTTTCACCAAAACAGATGTGCAGCCCCCTTTTAAATATCTTTACATCTCAAAGTGTGTGGTAGGCAGTTATATAAGGGGATGGCCCACTCCACTTTTAGTTCATCCATATTATTTTCTTAGTTTGTACCCATACAAAGCCCCAAAAAACGTTTAACTCCAACTGTATTAACCATAACTAGTTCTATACCATCCACTAAATATTGATCCCAAAAGGTCGTACAGATTAATTAAATGTATTAAAATATAAGGAGTAAATATCTAACTGAATCAGCCTTGAAAGATAGTGCAAGTTTATAAATCATAATCGTCAGATGTAGCATGTTTACCAGTGCTGGGTCAAACATGGCTTTGTAGGTCAAGCAGAGATCACCTCTAAGCGGGTGGTATAAGACAAAGAATAGATGGAGTTTTTTGATTCTGTCCACATAGAGCATGTGTTTAAGGCCAAGGATCCTCTTTGTGAGGTACTTTTGTGGCCTCTCCAGTTGTTCTAGGTGTCTAGTGAGGTACATGTAAAATGGGGCATTATACTCTATAATTGGTCTAATGAGGGAAGAGTGGAGAGAGATGATGACTTCCTTCTTCCTAGATGCAAAACCCTTCATAATGAGATGTGTCACATAGAAGGATTTCTTGACTACAGTGGCAATGTGGTTGTCAAAGGAGAAGTTGCTATCAATCTGTGTTCCCAGATCTCTTATAACACCTTCGGTGTTCAGTGGACTACCATTGATGTGTTAATTCATGGGCACTGAGTTTTTCTCAAAGGGAATGACAATGCATTTTTTGGCATCTGGAGTGTTTCTCTCCGAGCCTCCAGTTTCCTCCCTCATTTCAAGACATGCATCTGAAGTATTTCTCCCTAGGTCTCTGCTGAAAATTGGCTTCGTTCCAAGTTGGACTTTTCTGGTAAAGAAATGTAAAAATAAAAAAAATAATAATAAAAACTTGTTGGTATTGTAAATATGTTAAACAAATCTGAAATACTCTAATATCTAAAATTCAAATAGAAAAGAAGTAGAGGCTATTTCTTGGCAGCTAGCTATTTTATATATCCCATCTACAAAAATACACACAATCAACTTGTTTATCTTAATTACTTGTTTGTTACTAGTAAAGTTATACATTTCTCAAAGCTAGTCTCACTTAAAATAATTAAATTATTGAAAGTTCACTAACATGATAACTAAACATCTGAAAGGTTTAAAACTTGCATCTAATAATCACTCAAAAATGGGACAAACTTATACCTTTAACAATTTGAATATTTTACTAAAGCTGGTAACATAAATAATACTTAAGGTCCCTTTATGCTATAATAAACTCATCACCATTCTAAATGTTTTTTTAATTCTGCTAATATATCTTATTTATACCTTACTATTTTGGATACTTACTTATTTTTTCTACTCAAGGGATTTGGTTTAATTGTTATTCTCTCTATTAATTTATCTACCTGTTTGTTTCCCTTTTCTTTCAATAGACTTTTCATAGTTTTGTAAGGAAAGATTTCAAATGCTGTCATTTAGTTTATAAAGCTTTGCAAATAATGTATATAGTTTATAATAGATAGGATAATGTTTTGGCTGTTGCTATAGTTTTATGTATATCAATTTGGTTCCAGTTATTATCACATTGTTAATGATTTTCATTTGCTCTCTTATAATCAAACTGTTAATAAAATGTGAAAAAAGTGTTTCTTCATGACATCCAAACCTGATGATTGCATATGCATGTAAATGAGGGGAAAAGGGCTATAGAAAACTACCACAAGGTGCATGGAGTGTCTTGTACCCATGTGAGCCTATACATGAGGAGGGCAGATCCATTTGCTAGTACTGTTTAACAAGCAGTCCCATCCAGTGTGAGTCATACCAGGGACTGGCCAGAGACAGGACATGCTGAGATTGAGACCATCTGGGTAGGTAGAGCCTAACATCACCAGAAAAAAAAAAACATCCAGATGAACAAAACATAGAAAAAGTAGGTCATAGAATACATCCTTGTATGCTGTCAGTGCTGCTTCAGCTGATTTTATTCATTATTTATTTATTTCAGTATGCTAACTGAATAAATGGACTGGTTGTCACACCCTTTTCAGTCATGGCCCTGGATGACTGAAATGGTCTGTTTCTGACTGATAAACCTATGCACACATTTCTTCAATGCTTTCATCAGATTTCACACTGTCTTCAATAACACTGAAACCTGAGTATGGATCAGCCTGTCCCAGAAGGACTCTTTCATACAGCAACAACTCTCTGTTTTAGAATTTAGTGTTTTCATACAGTCAGCCTTCGTAACAATTGGGATTAAATTATTTAAACATACCATTGACCTGGAGTCACATAACTTTGTAAGGATTGTTTTATACTCACATCTTTGATAATTTTACTGGATTTAGGTCACCACCACAATTGCAAGTCACTGTATCTAGTGTAATAGTCAAATTTGACACGTATAAAATAAACAATAGTTGGATAAGTCTTAATCCCCATGGCATACTTTTTATATGAGCCATCTGTCTGTCTGGAGGTTTGTTAGTATGTACATCCCATAATTTATCTGATAAAAAGTCATTAAACCAAGACATCAGCTTATCACCTCTATATAATGTTATCATCCTCTTAGTTTATATATTTTATTCCACAAAAACAACTGCTTAGTATAATCCAGTAAATATAATGTCCACTTGCAGACTTTAATCAAATGCCTTTAAAATGCAGTTTTGAAAATAAGCATTTGTTGGTATTTGAGAGGCCTTTAATGTATGTTTTCTACAAAATGCCACCTCTACAACTTTGGATTCTGTCGGTCATCTGGTGATGTATGATTTCTTTACGTGTTCCACACAGTACGTTCACTGGTCTGTGTTATAGGCTAGAACTGATCCTTACTTGGACTCATCTGCTACTCTGCATTCTCCCAAATGTTTCTTTAGAAAACAACTGAAGCTGTAAATAAGGTTTGGCAACAAATTAATTTGTCCATGGACACCTTCACAAGGGGTTAGATTATTCTATTAGTGGGAGTTAAGTGGGTTGGTGAGATGAAAGGGTTAAATGGAAGGTGGGATGCTTGGGAGGAAATGAGGTAAAGGTGGGAAGGGGCTTAAGGGGTCTAGACAAGTGTAGTTGTGTAAGTAGTCACATATTGGCGTGAACTTGCTAAGGCAGGGTACGCCCATGACGACCTGTAGGTATAAGAGGAGAAAAGGTAGGCCTCTAGGTATTGGTTGGTGGCAGATGGTTTGTGGTATGTATTATGTATTTATTTATTTATTTTCTTTCTCTTTAGGATACTGCAAATTCTTGGGCCAGGGGGGTTAGAGAGCAGTAGCTTTGATCCCGGGTGTATTGGGCAGGTGGTCACCAAGTTCTTGAGAGGATAAGTGGTCAGGGTAGTCTCTGTTGGCTGTTCTCAAAAAAAAATAAATAAATAAATCATGGGCTATAGGTTTGAAATGATTTAAGTGTTTGGGGGAGGGTCAGTCCTGCTGTAAACTTATGGCAGCATATGTGCAGGGTGCAGTCTGTAGTTCGGACTGGGTTCCGATAGCTTTGCAGTTGGGCTCTGTAGTCTTTCAGTTGGAGCCAGGCTGATGTTTAACTAGTCCAGGTTTCTATTTTAATGTTTTAGCTATGTAGTAATTATTTTCCTTTGGGATTTGTAGATTCTGTTTACCGGTGCATCTTACTTATCAAAGGTCGGGAGGTTGGCACTGGCATTCATTAGAGGTGAGGGTGTTGTATGGAATTTCAGCAGTCACAGAAGTTGAGAGAACTCCAAATTTATTTTGCAGGCTCTAGGCTTACAGTGTGATGCTTGCTGAGGTGATGTAGTTGGTGCGTGCACTGAGAATTGTTTTTGCGGCCTCTGTGGGAAGCAAAAATGTTTGAGTTTAAGTTTAATTAGGTGCTTTTATCAAAACAGCATTACAAAGTAATAAAGCAAGTATATGTTACAATATATCTATAAAACCTGAATTGAAACATAGGGCCACTATTTTGTAATAGAAAAGAATCTAGTTCAGTAAACAACACTGCTTTCATTCACAGAAACATTAAAATTTACTACACACTTTTCAACAGATTTATAGGGTTAACATGATTTAAATTTTAATTAGTTAATTGTCAGTATAAAAGAGGGAGTGGGTTTTAGCAAACACAGTTCTGAAGAAGTCCTAGAGCAGGACGAAAGCGCTTGACTGTGTTGGATACACTGCAGTTGTGTTCTATTTATTCTGTATGGTTTTTAAGCTATTTTACTACTTTGACTGGCTGGAGTAATAAACCTGTGTTTTTACCAATATTTTCGATCATTTCATGCCTGTGAATTTTTTGAGGCAACAGCACAGAGTGGGTTGTTTGTTCCTTGTGGCGTTTTCTCCACTCTGGTCACTGGTGGTTTGGTTTCTACAAGTATATGTTAATGACAATACCAACGACATAATTAATGCTGCTGATCACTGAGCACAAAATACACAGCTATTCATATACAGAATAAAACTGCATTAGTACTGCTGTTGCAGCACTGCCTTACCTCCACCTGTTAATGCCCACGCTGGAGCAACCACAGTCTCTGCTCCCTCAATGTTCTCCCTGAGTGATGGGTAATCTTGTAGTCATAGTCCTCTCTGAACCAGTACAGAACATTCACCCCCATTTAGGACAGATGGTGGCAATGACTGCAAGCCCACTGAGATTATTATCCCCTTTGTGAACAACAACAAACTAAAACTTGTTGCGATACTGTTAAACATTTGGATTACAACATTAATGTGATAGCAATTTCTGAATGGGGGGAAAATATAAGAGGCAGAGTTCCGAATTTGGAGATGGAAATTTAGGGCAATGCTGTGTGATAGTGGGAAAGAACTAGAGTTAGTCAATGAAGCACATAAGTTGGTTTTGTGTTAACTAAAAGGGTTAATGTTTTTGCCATAATCACAGGAGTAGAATTTCTGCTAAAGGAGAGTTAAGCAGAAGGGCACAGGTAGGTTGAAGTGTCCACCACAACAAATGATTATTATATCATTACCTATTAGTTGGAAATATGGGGCAGTTTGCCTGTGGGACTGAGAGTAGAGAGAGCCACATGCCTTGGTCTGTTTTATGGGGTTTCAGTCGGTGCATGGTCAGCCATGCAGGTATTTTGGTGGTTTGTTTCCAATGGCAAGATCAAAGGGATAGTGGCTAGAGGTATTTACTTTTCAGGCATGCCCAAAATCATGACCAAATGTATAGAATTCTCCATACTATAAGGCGTTAGTTAATGGATTTCTGTTCTGGTATGTAGTTTTGATACTGCAGAGCTGGATTAGTTAGTAAAGAACTGAAGTCAATAGTATGGGAGCAAAAGTATTTCCACGATGGTTACCAGCAGTTGGAGACTTACATGATTGTGTGGTATATATTAGTGGGAGTTAAGTGGGTTGGTCAGATGAAAGGGTTAAATGGAAGGAGGGATGATTGGGAGAAAATAAGGTAAGGGCGGGGTTTAAGGCATCTTGACAAGTGTAGTTGGGTAAGTAGTTACATTTTGGTGTGAACTTGCTACCCACCCCCCTCCCCTTTTGTTGGTGGATTGGTGGGATTGTGGTTATTCTATCAGTCAGGGTAGGATGAGAAGAGGGACAGGCTTGCCCTCTTCTGTTCCCCCTCTGGTGTTTGGATGTTCATTTCAGGGATTTGGGGAAAGGAATGTGAGCAGCTGGAGGAGGCTTGCTAAATGGATAAGCAAGCGGAGGTAAGGATGCTGCTTATTTGGTTGGAAGGTAATTCATGAATGGTGTATGAAGTGAGATGGGGACGCTGCTTCTAAAGTAAGCCAGTAGTGGTACGGACACTGTTTACTGGGTCAGGATGAGTAAGATTATGTCATCCTGATTTATTTGGTTGGATGGATAATTCAATAAATGGGATATGAAGTGAGTCTTGGACGCTGCTTCATAATTAAGGTAAGCGAGCAGAGGTATGGACGCTGCTTACTGTGGCAGGATAAGTAGGTATGCTGTCCTGATTAACATTACAAGGATGTTTATGTTGTGATTAAAAGCAATTATACTATGTTCAGTTGTAATTAATAAATTTGATTTTCAAAGCTATGTTATGGAAGTTTAATAAAGGATGTCAAATGTCATTCGGTGTGATGTACTTATTGAAGGAGTCCAGGACAGTAGCATTTACTATTTTCACATTGAAGTTATATCACTGGTTCATTTTTATTGTTCAAGTCTTCAAAGATTCACAGATAATAGCTTTTTCACTTAGATAAGACTAATTTAAAATTCGTATTGCTATGTCTTTCTTCTTTCATATATCTTCTAATCTCCAAGCATTATACATCCAGACCCACATCAAAATTAATATTAACACTTGCTTGTTGTGATGGATGTTGGCAAGTCTGATGCTTCAGTAAGAATTTTATGTTTTCTCTTTTATCACTCAGTTTTCCCATGAAGGCCTAATGGACAGTTCAACTATGACTGAATTCTATTAGCAAATCTATTTTCTTCATAACTTGATCATTTTTAATTGTTGATTTATCATGTCTACAAATGTTTCATTTCCAGTATTGTATCACCTTTTACCCATCTTATTCTTCCTGTTTATTAAACATTTTAAATCTTTTTGATAACACACAAATACGTTTTTCTAAACTAACATCACAAACCCTGAGTGAAACACTTTTCTCGTATAATTGTAACAGTTTATTTTTCAGTAGAGACCAAACAAGAGTTATGTTTGCATTATTAAATTGCACACGTCCAACCCTATTTGTTAATTTTGTTGGAGAAATACTTATATTTTTCTTAAGAAAGAAGGAATTATTTTTCTTTTTCTTTGTCTTATTTTTCTCAATTCCTTGGCTCATAGTCATGTGGAGGCTGCTTAACCTTACCTCAGTTCTCATTTCAGCTCAGATAATTCATGGATAATGACGGTGTCACATAATAACTGAAAGATTATTTGTCTTTGTCCACTAGAACATCAGACTGAGAATTCACTTTGGTTGACCAGCCTGTTATTTGGCATATCTGTGACATGTTAATCAAACAAGGAAAAATAATCTCCATCAGCATTTCCATACCAATTCCTGAGTGCCAAGTTTGGAAACTAAAACATAAGAAGTATGCAAGCATCGGTGCATGTCAGATGTTCTTTCAATAATCTACACAGTTTTTTGTTGGGATGCTCAGGAGATACCCAGCAGTAGCAATACTTGACTGCCATTCCCTGTCCAACTAAGTAACACTGCCTGAATTGAATACATTGTTGATGTTCACCATTCCTACTGCTGCTGTTGCCTTTGGCTATATGGCTATATGGGTTGCATCCTACCTAGGATGCAACAATCAGTCAGTTACATAAAGCTTTGGCTTCCTTCCACATCTTCACTTTGACTGGAGATTGTCTAGACCCTTTGAGGGAAATTAGCAGTGAATGTAGAAATTTTTAGTACTTTTATGTCACCTTGAGAAGAAACAGCTCTGAGGCTTCACAAGAGCAGAAATTGGCTTCAAGATTCATTTCTTGCAAATAAGTCCCCATAGGGGAACCCTTTTGCATATAAATAATTACATTTTTAAGAAAATATTTACATATTTTATCTGCTGACTAAAAGCAATATTTCTCCTTAAAGAAATCTGGTATTTTTACAATATCCGACATTTTCAGTTGAGGACTGTTAATTTCATAAAAGGGCTTGTTTTATGTTCTGGGGACTAATTTTGTGGTACTACGTTTGAGAACACTTATTTGTGTGTTAAGTTTTAATGATGGGGAAATGTTTTATAGGGTGGGAAATGAATGCTTGTGTACACTTCATGACAACTTACCTTCAGTTCTTTCTGTTAGGGCACTTCAGGAAAGGGGCTTTGAGTTCTGACAATGCTTGTGTGTACTGCTTGTGTTTAGTTTTGAAAGGGACTGTGGGGGAAGTGTAAGAGTGTGTGTGTGTGTGTGTGTGTGTGTGTGTGTGTGTGTGTGTGTGTGTGTGTGTGTGTGTGTGTGTGCGTGTGTGCGTGTGTGTGTGTGCGTGTGTGTGTGTGTGTGTGTGTGTGTGTGTGTGTGTGTGTGTGTGTGTGTGTGTGTGTGCATGCTGCTTGTGAACACTTGTGTGACAACAGCTTCTGACTAACTAATTCCAGCAGCACTTAATGGCAATCAGGTTTCTTCCTCAGCTATAGTATGGATACTTGTTTTGGTCCTGCTGGCTTTTATCCTACTGTACCTAAAAAGAAGAAGCAACACATTAAGGAGCAAATGCCACCACTGCTGGTTCATCCAGTGCCTCAGCCATTACTAGGTGACTCTGTAGTGGCCAAGTGTTGTTCCTTAGATCACTCTCTTATTACTCTGGGTTCCTGTGGTGTAGCAATACCTTTAGTCACCATGGATCAGTGGTCAGCCTCATCCTCTGTGGCTGTTCTTGTGGCCAATCCAGGCTTAGAAGAACCATACTCTTTGGGTCTGAATGATACTCTGGAAAGTTTACCTTAGGATGGGCAGATAAACAGGCCTCTTGCCAAGGGTAAAGTATCATCTCCTAGTCAGTTTTCTTCCACGGAGGTCCATGTAAAGAAAAAAACAAAAGGTTATAAGTTCATAAAGATGATTTCTTAGACATGAAGTTATTACAGGCTGTTAATCCTGAAACTCAGAAATCATTACCAGAATGCCATTTTAATAAAGATATTTCTGATGAATGTTTGTCAGAAGATTCTGACATTGACAGAGACAGGGCTCCTTTTCCTGTATATTACCAAATCCAAAACTTTGATTCTTAGGAACGTTGGCCCTCTCCAACTCCCTTGAAGGAGTTTTCCTTTCCAGAATGTATTTCCAGGATGAATGTTGTGTTTTTATGGGAAAAGGTGAATGTTCCCCTGAAAATGTGTAAATACTAAGATATGCTGTAAGCAGATGAGCCGCATACTATGTTCATCCATCCTTTTTTCCCAGTCTTAAAGAATGTGTTAAATGCTGCTTGTAATAACCCTGATTCAATTCCAGAAAAGGCATATAGACATTATAAAACACCTCAAGTTAACAAGTTCTTGTTTTCTTATCTTAGATCTGACCCAACTGCCATTTCAGCCTCTTCACTAGCTGAAACAAATCGTTAGTTGATACTAAGTTTTCTCCTGTGGATAATGACGATAAGGTATTGGACAGATTTGGTAAGAGGATTTTCTCTTTTTCCATGTTAGCATACATAATTCTTAACTATCAAACACATATGTAGAAGTTTATTCTTAGCTGCATAGACTGAGGTAACACTCTGCCACACTTCCTTCAGAAGGTAAT
This sequence comes from Protopterus annectens, assembly GCF_019279795.1. Lineage (NCBI taxonomy): Eukaryota > Metazoa > Chordata > Ceratodontiformes > Protopteridae > Protopterus > Protopterus annectens. The sequence goes on from NC_056736.1 coordinate 100,687,104, forward strand.
TCCTATCTGAATCTTATTTTTAATTTGTCTAAAGTACCTAAACATGACTTGAAAGTGTGTACAATTGTGCAGATACTGTCTCTAAGGTCACTGCTACTGCTACAATTTTGACAATGTATGCCATGGTACATAAATAAAAGTTTGCCGAGGAAGTAAAGTCTAGGATTTTAAAATCCAGATAAGGAGGTTTTGTTTGCCCCTTCTTCTACTTAGGCCCTCAAACAATTAGATGAAAAAGGGAACTTAATTCAGGAAGTTTCTAAGATTTTACAAGCCCCCCCCCCCCCATTGCAAATTTCTCAAATCCTTTACTCCCTTCAAAAAGCAAACTAAGCAATGCTTGTCACCACTTAGTAAAGAGTGAACAAAAAAGTGAGGGCTTGGGAAGAGCAACAAAAACAGGAATCCTCAGAAAAAAATACTTCAGAATGTCTATGCCAGCAGTCTTTTCCCCTCCCCTCCCTTTTAGCCTGTAACTTTCTAAATCTGTCCCAGGAACTGGCTTTCAATATTTTACTTTGCAAATAGATTGCATCAGCTCTTGGCTGAAAAAAAAGTGGTTCAGGGTGGTTACAGCTGGAGGTAGATACTCATATCTTCTTTCAGCAGAATTCACCCCCAGTCTCTTAACCATGCAGGGTTTTTCCTTCTGGTTCTTCAATTCTTGTTGACAATAGGAATCTTAGAACCAGTGTCTTTAGATATATTCCAGGATGTTTTTGATTCGAAAAAAGACCTTTCATGAAAACCACATCTAGACCGTTCCTTTCTCAACCTGTTTGTGAAAGTAAAAAAAAAAAAAAATCAAAATGTTGACCTTTCAGATTCTGTTACCTTTTTGAGTTTTATGGCAATATTAGAGCTAAATGATGCTCATCATCACATCCCTATAAACACAGGCTTCAGGGCATTTCTAAAATTCTCTCTGCCTGTGTCACATTACCAGTTCTTTGCATTACCCTTTGGATTAACTAAAGCTCCAAGGGTGTTTGGAAATTATTTAGCTCCAGCAGACTGCAAGGTATTGATATTTTTTTCCTTATCTAGGTGACTTATGTGTTTTTGCAGAGCCTTTCCCCAGATGTCAGGAGTCCCTAGCAATTGTTCACAATCTCTTTACTAATCTGGGGTTCCAGGTAAATGTTTAGAAATAATCCTAGGCTCCATCTCATGATATTGTGCTTCTGGGCTGCCTTTGAGGCATTCTCAGCAAAAGTTACATTTCTTAGTTAGGAAAAATCGTTTTTTTTTTTTTTTTGTTTTTTTATCTGGAAACTTCCCTGAGCTTTCCCAATCAGCTTCAGACTTTACTGAGAAAATATCTCAGGACCACTGGGTTCATGGCATCTATAATTCTCATGACTGGTTTCACCAGGTTATACATGACAAAAGTTCAGTGGCTTTTGAAAAACAAATGTACCCAACATTTTCATTCCCTAGAATTTCATATTCCAATGAACTGCACTGGTGGAGAGGACAAATGGCTCAAAATCTAGGTTTTCTTTTCTCGTCCTGTCACACTCTATAACTCCAAACATCTAGTTTGTTTACTTAGGAAGTAGCCTGTATGGGTTAAATGTAAAAGGCATATAAATGACAAAGATATGTTAGCTTTGATCCATACCATAAAATGTCTTTATCTTCTATTGTTCCCAGGACCCCTCCAATTGATTACAGAAAGCACAAAGGTGATGTAGTGCATAAACAAACTGGGTCCACCAGGTCTTACCCTCTATTCTTGCTGGCTATGATAGTTTGGGAAGTAGCTCTTCAGCATGGTTTAATCCTCCAAGCATCTTACATTCTGTGAAAGCAAAATGTAGTGGCACACAAGCTGAGCAGGGCCATGGCATACCATCACAAACAGAAATTGAATGAAAAGGTTTCCCAGTAATTGATCCATTTGTGAGTAATACCTCAAATAGATCTGTTCACTTCTTTTCAAAGCAGAGAACTAAAGGAATTATGCACCAGGATTCCTTGCAGCAGACCTGAAAAACAGGTTCATTCTCATTCCAGATGTCAGGGATGTTCCTTTAGGCATTTTCACCCTTTTCACTAATTTCCAGTGTAATTCTGCAGATTTAAAGGACTCTCCAAAACTCGTTGTGGTGACTCCCTTTTGAACAGATAACATTGGTCTACCCTTCTTATGGAATTGGTCAAGGGCAACTACAACTACCATAAGCTTTCCCACAGGCTGGATCTACTCACAAAAGAAAAGGGGAGTTTGATTCGCTCCAATCTCAAACAACTTCAGTTATCCATCTCGATGATTCCGTTTTGACACACTTTAGGTGGAACTTTTATAAGGATGTGCAGCAGGTACTAAAGCAGACAAGAGATCCTACAAATAGGAAATCTTAGGTTAGCAAGGGGAAAAGATTTCCGAGTTGGTGTGTAACCAGTAACCATGGCCCTATTAGGGATTATGTTCCGCATTTTCCTTAAATATATGTGTGAATCACTTTCCTCTGATATTCTTATCTCTCTGTCAAGGTTCGTCTAGTGGTCTTTTCAGCATGTCTGCCCATGAATCCTACATTTCATCTCTGTTTTTTGGTAAAACATTTTCTGATTTTGCATCTTAGACCACCGAGAAAGCAATTGGCTACTTTTTAAAATCATAACTTTGTGCTGGAATAGTTAGCTATGTCTTCCTTTGAACCAGTTCATCTGTTGATTTAAGGTTCATTACATAGAAGACTGCACTTTTTATTGCTCTGACATATGCAGAAGTACCTGAGTTTCATGGTGGTTGAACCCTATCTAATCTTCCACAGAGATAGGTGTAAGATTATGCTCAACAAGATATTAAGGTTGAATGTAACTTTGCTACAAATATACATCATAAGTATAAAATCAAGCTTGCTTAAATGTAGAAATAGAGTTTAGTAATATGTGATTTGCATCCATACCAAATGACCTTGGCTTAAAAAAATAACGAACTTGCTTATGAGTGTATTACACACAAATCAAAAAAGCTGACTTCTTACAGACATGACAAGAATGTAATTTGCTTTCTTTAAAGAACTGACAACAGGACATGTTTTTCTAAGAAAGTTTAAAAATGTGCTTTTCTAATCCATAAGGCATTTCCTTGAAGACACTTTACTTATCAGCATTTGCAAAAGAACAGATGTGTCAGCATTTGCGTCATCAAGGCAGTATCTTTCCAAAACCAAGAGGGTGTGTGTTTAACTAGAAAAATATATAAAGTCTGTAGTAAATCTAGTTATGTTAGGGGTATGGTAGGGACACATTTTGTCCTGAGGTAAATGTTATATCTCTCACATCATCTGCACTATATGAGAAGTAAAGCAGAACATTTTCTGAAGCTGTAACAGAAGTACGTGTGGTTTATTATAAAGGTTATTGGCTACTGCTCTTAAAGACAGGGGCTGCAAAGTATATTCTCTCATCAGTGTATATTCTGCAAGTTTCTGTATGCAACAGACTGTGAATGCAACTATAACCAGACTTTGATTCCAGCCAGCAAGACTGAGTGTCTTAAGAAGACTTCAAATCCATCACAGTAAGCATCAGAGTAACAGCACAGTGCTTGCAGCACAATTAAAATTAATTTTTCAATGACAAGCCTACCTGCATTTGAACCTAAAATCTGCATTCAAACACAAGGGGAGTGATGGTAAGCCCTGCAGAAGGTTACTTCAATCAAATTGCAGTAACTAACAGTTGTACGTGTGTCTGAATCCTAAACAGAAGTATTCCAGTTTATGCAGCTTGCAGTAGTAAAGTTTTTTAGACGTCTACATCCAGAGTGAGACTGAAGTTCAAGTTTCAGTGTCATAAATTCTCCAAGAAAAGGTGGACATCTACTTACACAGCAGTCCGCTGCCTGTTGTGTTCCCCAGCTTCTCAAGTGACTTTGAAAAATTTCCAGCCATTTGCAACAACAGCCTGATCACATGTTTTCTTGCTAACTGGTAAGACTTTTTTTACATCACATTTTTTAGTATGGATGCTATTCGACAGTTTGGATATTAGTTTGGATATTATACAGTTTGGATATTAGACAGTTTGGATGTTATTAGACAGTCTGGATATTTTCATACATAATTCAAGTAAATGTAAACAATTGCAATGTTGGTATACACAGCATATTAGTAAATGTAAAACATTAGGGCAGGTTGATAGTAAGGCATTATGCAAATGTATTACAATATTTGACTGGTATCTCAAAGAAAACCATGTGGGGTATGACAAATGTTTATTATGTTAATCAACAAAAACTGCATTTTGTGTATTATGTCATAAAAAGTATTGCATGATATTGCTAAAACAACAGACTGTGAAGACAGATCTGTTCATGATACAGAATTAACTGAGTAAAGTGTTTCCATTATATTCAGATGTTAAACAGTTATGTCCTGTCACCACATGTGAGTCAAATCAGTTACTGACAAGACCTCTAGTACATTTTGTTACAAAAGAATGTAATAAATTTCTAAGAGACAGACACAATGAGTTCAGGAAGTTTAGACAAGTTATACAAACATTTTTCCAAAAGTGCATAGGAGTTTCAGATTCAGCAGAACAAGTTCCTGAGACATATCAGGCAGACCATGAGGAGACTCTTAAACAACAGTTACAAGATGAAGAAAATAGATTAGCTGAACTGACAGAGACTGACTTCCTACATACATTGGGAAAGAGCAGGAAACTACAGCTGATCTTTACAAAAGAGATATATTTTATAATATGTTTGTGTTTTGAAAATGGTTAAGCATACATGGTAGGATGGTGAAATACAAATCATTCTCAAATGAAGAGTAAAGGGGTACAATCACCTCATTGGATCTGGATGAGAAACCCTTTGTGATCAGGTGTGCCACATAGAAGGATTTCCTGACCTTTTTAGCTATGTGGTTATCAAGGGAAATCATGCTATCTACTTGGGTACCCAGGTCCCTAATTACTTCTTCTGTACTTAGTGGATTCCCATCTACGTGGCAGTTTGTAGGTACTTTGTTTTTCCCAAATGGGATTACTATGCATTTTTTGGCATTTAGCTTGAGTCCATGACTTTGACACCAGGTGTTTGTCTCTGTGAGACCCTTTTGCAGGATGTCTGTGTCAGCTGGAGAGTCATTTATTGCACCCAAGTTACAGTCATCTGCGAACTTGGTTAGCCACAGTCCCTCCGCCTTTGCCTGTACTTCGGAGAAATATATACCGAACAGGAGGGGTCCCAGGACTGAGCCTTGTGGGACTCCGCTTGTGACTGGTTTAGAGTCAGACATGGTGCCTGCCACTCTTACTGTGTGGGTTCTGTCTGAGAGCCAGCTGGCAACCCATCTCGTGACATGGGGCTGATATTTAAGCTGGTGAGTTTGTCTATGATTCCTGAGTGTGGGATGGTGTCAAATGCCTTAGCGAGGTCCAGATATGGTGTGGACCACCTTCTCTTTATCTATGGCCTTGGTGACTGTTTCGAAGAAGTCGACCAAGTTCAGGAGGCAAGATCTGCCTTTAACAAAGCCGAACTGGGTGGGGGTCCAGTGTCTGGAGGTTCCCAATGTCCCTGTTAATGAGCTCCATGATAATGCGTTCCATGGCTTTGCAGACCAAGCTAGTCAAGCTTATAGGGCATTAGTTCCCAGGGTCAGTTGTGGCACAACCTTTGTGGAGTGGTACGACTGTTGCTGTATGCCATTCTTTGGGTACATAGCCTGTAGAGAGGCTGAGTTTGAATAGTGATTTGAGATGGGGGGGTTAGTTCATTTTGAAGCTCCTGTAAGACATAACCTGGGATAGCATCTGGTCCCATTGATGCTGTGTTTTTGGCCTTTGCAAGTGCTGTCTTTACTTGTGTGTCTGAGATATCTGCAGCGCCACATTCTTCTGGGGTGGGTGCTAGCCCCTTTGGTGGAGGGTGGGTGAAATTTGCACTGAACTTGTCAGCCAGGATGTTGGCAATGTCGGTTGGTTCAGTGTATTTATGGCCATTATGTACTAGCTCAGAGCATATCTGAGAGTTTGCCCCTAGACTCTTGACATAGTTAAAGAAGGCCTTGTGGTTATCCTTAGAGTCATTGGCTATTTTTCTTTCGAAGTTGGCCTTGGATGATTTAATGAGGGAGCGCAGTTTTTTACTGATGTTAATCAGAGATGCTTTCTTATTTTGGGATTTTGTTCTATCTTGCAGGAGTTTCCTCCTTCTGTTGTAAAGTTTATTTATGGCCAGGGTCCACCATATTGACTTCCTCTTTTTTGAGGAGTTGGTCTTGGTTTTACTTGGGATGGCTCGGTCCATGCATTCCTGAAGGTGTTCATAGAATGCACTTGTAAAGGATTCTGCCAATGGGTCATCATTTTCCATTTGATTGGGAGCTTTGAAACTTCCCACCTTAGTCTTGAGGAGTGTGAAGTTGGCTTTAGAGAAGTTTTTTACCTTGATTTCCTTGACTGGTGGGGGGGGGGGGTGAGATGTGGATGTCCAGTGTGATTAGTTTGTGATCTGATCTTACCAATGACGAGTTTACCTCAGGTGTGGAACATAGGTTCCCCATGTTGGTGATGACCAGGTCCAGTATGTTGTCACCTCTTGTGGGAGTGGTGACCAGCTGTTCAAGGGTGTTTGAGTTTGTAAACTCAAGGAAGCATCTGGCTACGGCATTTGAGCTTGAGTAGTTTTCCCAGTCAATGTTTGGAGAGTTGAAGTCACCCAGTAGCATAGTGTTGGGTAGAATCTTCATACTTTCTAATGTTCTCAGGAATGCTGCGTGAGGGTCCTGAGACAAGGTGGGAGATCTGTAGCAAGCTATAAATTGAACAGTCAATTTACCCCCTGTCAATTGCACTTAGATGGTCTCAGATTCCGCGTGCTGTGCTACTAACCTGGAGGTGTGGGTGTTCTTGATGAATATGGACACACCCCCTCCTTTTGTGTTCTGATCCTGGTTTTGGGACCTAAAGGTATGGTAGGAGTTATAGCTTGGTAGTGTTGGGGTGCTCTCTGGTGCCTTGAACCAGGTTTCTGTCACTGCACATACGTCAGTTTCTTCCATACTAAGGAGAGCCTTGAGTGCGTGCATTTTGAGGTTTAGACTTCTGGCATTGAGCAGCATTACCCTCAGTTTTTGTTTATTATTGTTGTTTATGGAGGCGGGTTTGTCTTTTGAGCCTTACCTAAAAAAGGCAGTATTGGGGAGGAAAGAGTCTTGGCCAGTATTCGAAAGCCCAGGGGCGACAGGTGCAAGCCGTCTCTGGTGAAGCAACGTGGCTTGTCAAGCATGTCGTCCCAGGCTGACAAGTACTGGATCCCCTTTGAATGACACCAGTAGTTTAACCAATTGTTGAAACTGATAATTTTTTTCTTCATATACTGGCATCATTTTGGGTGAGGGCAGGATGCTACTCAGAGTCAGAGTCATACCAGCCTGGGCTACATGGTCAGAGAGCTCCTCCATGTCTCTTTTCATGTAGTCCAGGGAGGTATGTCTCAGGTCATTTACACCAACATGTACAATGACAGAGTCATATTTGTACTTGTTGTGGAGTGACCTGAGTGCATGTCTTATGTAGTGGATTCTGGCACCCGACATGCAGCTTATGGTAACCTTTTCCTTGTTAAGTCTAGTGAGTGGGGCATCTGTGTGCCTGATGATAGAATCCCTGATTACTAGTGTGTTAGGTGTGTTATTTAGCCTTAGGGGCTGTTTTGGGTTGGCACACTGACGTTCTGACATATGTGTTGCCTGGTTTCTGTTGTGGGGGTGGGGGGTTGCTTGGGTGTATGCTTAGGAGGTCTCTGTTGTTTAGGCAGGTTCTTATTTAGAGCCTCCGAGTATGTTTTTGCATGTTTCTGAGAGTTATTTTCTGGTGCGGCTATGGCTGATCTATGTGAGTCTGGTAATGTGGTGCTAGTGGCGCCCTTCTCCTTGTGACTGGTTGATCCAGTCGTGGGTTGAGTGAGCTTAGCCTCCAGTTTGGCTGTG
>NC_056736.1:100700064-100727564 GCF_019279795.1 Protopterus annectens
TATAGTTATGATCAAGAACAACGGACACAAATTCTAACATTAAATTTATTTTGTCATTTGAGAAGTCGGTCATTGTATTAAACTATTGTGAAAGTGGTCCAACCCTTTATCCCTAGGAATACTAGTGAAAAGGTCAACAACATCAATAGTTAAAAAGATCAAATCTTTAGCCTGTAGTTCTTGTTTAAGCCTTTCTAGCTTCCTAGAAAATCCCATGAATCTGTTATCAAATGGGGGACTTCCTGGTGAGCTCCTTTGACTAGCAGTCAATACAAACACCCAGGGATGAGTTTGTGATCTCCTTGCCACCACTATTGGTCTAAGAGGTAACTTTATAACATTTTGATGAACTTTGGGGAGACCAAAAATAGTGGGAATAATAGGTTTCTCCACTTTCAATGTCTTATAAGTTTCCATAGTAATTCTCAGGTCATACAAAAATTCATCCAAATAGGAATCTAATCTATGGTATGTTATGATACCTCATTTAAAGAAGCCAGGGAGTAGGCATTGGTGTCATTTAACAAATCACTCAAAATGTTGATGTAATCGATAGAATCAATGAGTACTATTCCCCCTCCCTTATCAGGCCTTGTAATGCAAACAGTCCTATGTTTCTGTAAATTATCGAACAACTTTCTTTCTTGTTAAGATCGGGATAAGGGAAACATTTATTTTTAGAATTGGCACTTAATTGATAAATGTCTCCAATGATGGCCTTATCCAAGGCATTAAGTAAGGGATGGAGCTGGGGTTTAATGGTGCTTCTCATCCTAAAAGCCTCATCGGGTTTCATTGTGTTGGTCCGTCCATCTTGTCTTTCATCAAAAAATTCAAAACATACAGACAAATGTAATTTTCTGGTGAAAAATGTAACTTCAGCCAAGTGTTTAGTACATCAAAATTGGTCTGAGGGACAGATTTCAGTCCTTTTTGAAAGAAAGTAAAATAATCATCAGTTATTTCCCTATCTGTGTAACTGTAAATATTGAAACCTTTTTTAGTGCATACTATCTTGTTTTTCTCATTTGTTGGAAGTTTCCTCTCCTCTCCCATTCCCGTCCAGGACTCTACATGAGTCCAGTAACCTGTTTGCCCTATAGTGTTGATTCCATCCCACCTGTTTCTCTGAGGGGCGAGGTTAACAAAAACCCTGTGGTGTCAATTGGTTGTTCTTGGGTCATGTACCTGCATCATCATTACTTTACTGTCCTGTCCCATTTCTTTCCCTGTCAAAAATGTTGAAGTGCCCCTTCTGAAAAACATTAGTTTTTATAGGATATTGTTCTTTGTTATCATATTGTTTAATACCACTTTCCAGCTTTTTCTGTTTTTTCTTAAACGTGTTGTTACATTTTTTTATGTTGGTAAGAGTTTTCATATACAGCCCCTCTGGATAATATGGATGAGTTTAGAAATATTGCTGTTAAGCAACTGTTTTTGATAATAACCAGAGTAGAAAAACTTTTAGCACACTGACTCAGGCAACATAAAGTGTTGTGGCCAAATGAAGGGAGCCCATAACTAGAAAATTAACCAAAAATCCTGGAGAGGTATTAGATAGGTTTGGGAAATTTTATGGAAATTTGTATAAAGCAGAGAAATGTTGAAATCTGTTTATGGAAGTCTTAAGTATGCTAAGGTTAGAGGTAGATGAGGCTCAACAATTAACAGTTAAGATAAGAGGAGTTGAGTTAAAAATGGTGACATATAGTAAATCTGCAGGAAAGTCTTCAAGAAATGATGGTATTGCTGTGGAAGTTTGGAAAATATGGTAGAAGTTTTTGTTTAACAGTATTTTAAAAGGAGGTCAGGCACTAATATCATGTGATGCCTGTAATACTGAAAAAAATGGTAAAGACCCATCAGACCCAGCTTCATATAGGCCTGCTTCAATTCTAAGCTATGGATATAAACTGTCCATGTCCATAACAGCTAAAAGCATGGCAAGTATGTTGCCAGAATTGATAGATTTGCTTAAATGAGGTTTCATAGATGGGAGGCAAACATTTGAAATCATTAACAGAATAATGACGATCCAAGATTTCAAGATAGTAACTAGTAATAGTGATATATTACTTTTTTAGTAACCAGTAACTTAAATGTGTGTTACCTTTGAGTTACTTTTGCTTAAACCAGTGGTTCTCAACATGGACGATATATCCTCCTAAAGAGTCATGGAAAACCTCCAGGGTCCCTACATAGTATAGATAGTAATCAGATGTTAGGAAGTAATAGACTCTTTGAAGTTGCAATTTAGATAAAAAATTACAACATAATGTTGGCACAACTCATAGAATGTATCATTCATAACAGATCATTAGAATTAGTCTGGAGCAAAATTTGCTTCATTTCTTTTAGCACTGCAAGGAGGTGAAAGCTAATGATGACCAAACTCCAGCCCTGCCCTGGTACTGTGGGACTCAAACCCACTTAAACATCCCCTAACACTGCGACAATTCTAGCCTGCTGGGGATCATATCTTTACCTTAGTGTAACAAATGGTATTGGTTCATCATACCCCATCAGTCGGAATCAAACTCATCACTCATCATTTGATCACCTGATGCCCCAACCCACTGCACCAAGCAAGACCCTTCAAGTGGATCTATGATCAACCAACTTTTCTCTTGACAATTTTTTGTTACGTTCTGTTTAAAATTCTTTTCAGATTTTGATTTTTAGTTGCTGAAAATAGACAAAATGTGATAGTTTTTTATAGGTCTTGTGCTGCTGGCTGGTTTGGTTTAATTATTATCTGTGACTCTCTAGCTGTAAAGACTAGTCTTCTTCTTCTCCTTTCAGCTGTGCCAATTAGGGATCACCACAGCGGATCATCAGTTGCAGAACAAGTGGCAGTGGAGTTTACATTGTTGATTTGCCAGCTCAGGATCCAACCTTCTTCAGAAGGCACATGCATGCACACACTCTCACCTAAGGCCAATTTGAAATGTCTAATCCACCTGCAGCATGTCTTGGGAATGTGGGAGGAAACTGGAACACCCTTAATAAACCAGCTCAAACACAGGGAGTGTAGATCATAGTGTGTGTGTTGTACTTTTAAAGCCACTTCAGTTCATGGGCACGTGCATAAAAAGTACTGAGCACGTGCAAGCAGAGTACCATATTTGGAGTGAAAGTATGTATGTGTGTAGCAGTTAGTTGGTTAGCCAGTTTGTTTAAGTTTTATGCTCCAGTGACCCTCCTGATGTGTTTCTGTGTAAAAATATCTTAAATGAACATCCAAACCTCATTGTCTTATTTGAATACACAAGACAAGTGACATTGTCAAAATGGAATCCGAAGTCAAAACTTCTTAAAACCATGAGGCACACAGTCAGAAATGAAGGACTATACAAGAGTGGATCAAACAACTTGCAAACAACTTGTAAACAGGTCAGAAAATATTTCCATGTTCTTAAAATCATTTAAATTCTTTTTCCCTCAGTGAATATAAAGCAAAGCATTCCAAACCAATTACTGAATAAACAAAATGTTCAAAATTGTGACATATTGAAAAAAGTAGTTGAAATAATTATGAAAACATTTGAAACAATATCCAAATCATATAAAATGTTCAAAAAAGAGAAAACAACTGTATTTTTTCTCAATGTACTACTTTTTTGCATTAACTAAAGTTATTCACTAAAGTATAAAGGTGGTGTGCAGAGTTGTAGTAACTACAGAGGGATAAAACTGATCAGTCACAGCTTGACGTTATGGGAAAGAGTAGTGGAAGCTAGGTTAAGAAGGGAGGTGATGATTAGCGATCAGCAGTATGGTTTCATGCCAGGAAAGAGCACTACAGATGCGATGCTTGCTCTGAGACTGTTGATGGAGAAATATAGGGAAGGTCAGAAGGAGTTGCATTGTGTCTTTGTGGACCTGGAGAAAGCATATGATAGGGTGCCTAGAGAGGAGTTGTGGTATTGTATGAGGAAGGCAGGAGTGACAGAGAAGTATGTAAGAGTGGTACAGAGTATGTACGAGGCTAGTGTGACAGTGGTGAAGTCTGCAGTGGGAGTGTCAGATCCATTTAAGGTGGCAGTGGGATTACATCAAGGATCAGCTCTGAGCCCTTTCTTATTTGCAATGGTGATGGACAGGTTGACAGACAAAATCAGACAGGAGGCCCCATGGACTATGATGTTTGCAGATGACATTGTGATTTGTAGTGAGAGTAGGGACCAGGTTGAGGAGACCCTGGAGAGGTGGAGATATGCTCTAGAGAGGAGAGGAATGAAGGTCAGCAGGTCTAAGACAGAATATGTGTACATGAATGAGAGGGAGGATAGAGGAATGGCGAGGATGCAGGGAGTAGAGTTGGTGATCAACAGTTCACAGTAATGGTGAGTGTGGAAGAGAGGTGAAGAAGAGAGTACAAGGAGGGTGAAATGGGTGGACAAGAGTGTCAGGAGTGATTTGTGACAGATGGGTACCAGTAAGAGTGAAAGGGAAGGTCTACAAGAGGGTAGTGAGACCAGCTATGTTGTATGGGTTGGAGACGGTGGCATTAACAAAAAAGCAGGAGTCAGAGCTGTAAGTGGCAGAGTTAAAGATGTTAAGATTTGCACTGGGTGTGACAAGGATGGACAGGATTAGGAATCAGTATATTAGAGGATCAGCTCAGGTTGGATGGTTTGGAGACAAAGTCAGAGAGGCGAGATTGCATTGGTATGGACATGTGCTAAGGAGGGATGATGGGTATATTGGGAAAAGGATGCTAAGGATGGATCTGCTGGGTAAGAGGAAAATAGGAAGGCCTAAGATAAGGTTTATGGATGTGGTGAGAGAGGACATGCAGGCGGTTGGTATGACAGACCAATATGCAGAGGACAGGAAGAAATGGAAACAGATGATTCGCTGTGGCGACCCATAATGGGAACAGCCAAAAGAGAAGAAGATTCACTAAAGTATCTAAAGTGAGCAAGGTTTTGGCAGTGTGTGCAATATTACAGTACAGTCTTTCCAAAGAGTACAGTTATTTTAAAGAGCCTGTTGTGCAGTTGAATATAATTACAAATACCTGATGTGTTTGACACTTATTTGGCATGGCAGAGGGAATTCACAGACCTAGTCCCTTTGTGTTTGATAATAATATTACTGAAAATTGGAGAGTGTTTCAGCAAGAGTATGATAATTTCATACAGGGTACTTTTTCTGATAAAGACACATGTACAAAAGCATTTATTCTGCCCAATTTAGCTGATTCAGAAGCCATTGAGAGAGAACATTCATTTGTGTATATGCACTTACTGTTTATGCAGAGGAGGGGGAAGACTGCCATATTGTGGTACAGGCTGAAATCCGGGAAGACTCTGAGTGCTTAAAACATGTTTAGAGAAATGTGCTACCCTCAAACAAATATTACAGTGGAAAGGCACATGAGACCAAAAGCCTGGTGAAACCTTTGCAGCATATACAACTGACTTGAGAAACAAGGCAAAACCATGCAGATATAGTGACCTGAGAGATGAGTTGATAAAAGACAAGCTTTTGTGTGGTGTTAATAATGATGCAGTGAGAAAGATTTGCTTTGAGACAGTGATATAACTTTAAGTAAAACCACAGAGATTTGTCTGATATATGAGCTTATAGAAAAGTACATGAATATACTTATGAATGAGAAGAACATGCTTGCAGCTTCTTCCAGCGCAAATGTTGATAGTATGCAGCACAAGGTTAAGTGGTATAGGCTAAAGGGTGTGGCTCCCACAATGAAACCTTGGGCACTTTAGTAAAACCCAGGGCACACACAGCAAAACTGAGGGGTGATTTAGCAAAACCCATGGTAAGCCTCATAGTCAAATGTTGTAATTGTGGAGGCAGTCACGAAGCTAAATGAGAAAAGTGCTTAGCTTTTGGTCAACAATGCCACAGATGTAAAAAGTGGAATAATTTCAGAAAGCTTTGTAAATCTGAAGAGCCACATTTTTTTATTACGCAAGATCAGTCCAAGAAGCAAGTTGATCAAACAGTAAGCTGCGACCCTACTTTTTATAATGGTGTCTCTGTGCTTCAGGAAAAGGTTAATGTAATAGATTTGTTGACAAAGAGCAAAGTATTTTGTACTGTACTAATTAATGGGAGACCTGTAGAGCTCAAAGTTGATACTGGTTCAAAGTGAAATGTTATGTCAGCAGAAATGTTTGCTAAGGTAAAAGCAGGTGAAAAACTTTATTTAGCAAAGTGTGTGACCTTGCTGCTTATGGTGGTGAAGAGATTCAAACTGAAGGCTCAGTAGTGCTTTCATGCTTTTATGCTGGGAACAGGCATGACTTGCAGTTTTACATAGTCAAAAGACATATGCAGTCATTGTTAGGCCTCAAAAATTGTTTGAAAATAGGACTGATTTCATTTAATAAGGAAGTCCACCGTGTAAGCATCAACAACCATGAAGGTTTCACACAGAATATTTTTTCTGAATATGTTGATATTTTCAAAGATGTACTTGGCAATGTGCCAGTTGTGTACTCCATGAAGTTAGACCACTAGGTAAGACCAGTTGTCAGACCAGCATGGAAGGTTCCAGTAGCAATACAGGGCAAAATAAAAATAGAGCTAGACAGAATGGCACATTTAGAAGTAATTTTTTCACTTATAATATACCCAGTCATTTCTTTGAATGGGAGTTTTAGCGCTGTTTCAATGAATGTGAGTTTCAAGGGCAGAGATGTTTACGTGGTCATGCCAAATCTATTTTCACTGTGAGAGTGTATTGTTTGTTTAGCAAATGGTTATCAGTGTTTGTGCTCTTTTATTTCAATATCTGTAATCATTGTAGAAGTAAATAAGAAAGCAATATACACAATGGCAGGTTTGAACAGTATTTATGGTAACTGGGGAGAAATAACCAAGTAATGGAACACTGGAATTGCTGGGTATGGGGGTGCTTTGTGGGGGGTAGGGGGTAGGGGGTTGCCACAGGAGGGGCTGCTCTGGGGGACCTTGATTCAGATTGGCAGTAATTGCTTTATATGGACCAATTAAAAGCTGTGTAACAGAGCCAAAGCTGCTCAATGTAGAAAAGCAGATCAGTGGGTTCATTTAAGGTTGAATGGGAAGTGTTCCACATAGGACAGGACTTCACTTTTTTTTTTTTTTTTTGCTAAACTAAAAGCTTATACTTGCAGCATTTCAGTTGTTTATGCTGTTCCATATACTATTTAGGTGTTTCAGATATAAAAGTGTTTTATTCATCTATTAAAAAAAATGTGTATTCACTACTGGTTCATGTTTTCAAAAAGAAAAGTTCTATGCAGTTAACTTTAACTTTTTTTTTTATCTGTATTTCTGGCAGTCCCTTTATTTTAAGCTTCAGCCAGTCACAGCCACATTTGACAGAGGCTTCAATTAAGAAAGATTAAGCATAGTTTCCATTTGCAATATATATATATATATATATATATATATATATATATATATATATATATATATATATATATATATATTCCAGGCACATCCATTTATTTTTCTGCTTAGTGCTTTCACTCACAATTGGAAACAAAGTGAATGATCACTATACACAGAATTCTTTGACCTAATTATGAATGATGGAAATAACATTTATGTGAAATGTAAGCTATGTCCACCGACAAAGAAGCCCTACAGAACTGCGGTAAACAGTACGTCAAATTTAAAAAAGCATCTTTAGACATAACATCCTATCACAATTGGAAAGCTAAATAGTCTGAAGAGGAAAGCAATTGATTCAGGTGCTGACAAGTTGGACAAGAAATCATTGACACAACCATCTATTGTAGCAGTCATTGGTTCTGGTCATGTCACATAGTCCAAGGTGGATAGTTTGATCATTGACTTCATGGTGAATGACATGCAGTGTTTCAGCATTGTTGAACATCCTTCATCACCCTTGTAATTGGCCTGCAGCCAGGAAAGGTGGTCATGAGCAGGAAAACTCTTGTTGAATGAGTGGAGAAACAGTTCAGTGATAGGAAAGAGAATATGATGGAAACCTTAGCAAGCATTTCAACTGTTTGTACTATGGTTGACATTTGGACCCATCAGAATCATACTTTCTTTGGGGTCACTGCCCACTGGATCAACTGTGACACACTTCAAAGAAAGTAAGTTGTTTTGTCATGCAGCAAATTACAGGGGAGGCATACATATGATCTCATGGCATCAACTCTTGAGAGCATTCCCTTCAAGTACAAGATAAATCAAAAGGTGCGTGTAACAATTACTGACAATGGCAGCAATTTTGTAAAGGCTTTCCCTGTCTTCTTGAAATGTGAGAGATCTGAGACTACAAGCATTCTGTCCCAAGATAAGGATGATGATGTTGAGTGATTTACATCAGCATGACAGCCGCGCTGAGTCGCTCAGGGCAAAGCGAGAACACCTGTTCACTGCCTCCCCATCTGAAATGTGCAGCACGCACATTGAATCTTGTTGTCGTGCAAGATACTGAATCTGCTTGTAATTATGTACATTATAAAAAGATCATGCAAAGCACCATTGCCAAATGCTGGTTTGATTGGAACAAGGCTAGTCGCAGCACCCAAGCTGCTGAGGTGGTTCGGAGTAAGTGTGATCTGGCAGTGATTATTCCCAATGCAACATGATGGAATTTCACTTTCTATGCAATGGAGAGAATTCATCTCATTGCAACTCAGAGTGAAGGCTTGCTGAATGAGATATGTGAACAGATTGCAATTGCCATCTTCAGGCCTGCAGAAATTACCTTTGTGGCTGAGTTTGTGCAAGCAATGGAGTCCCTGGCATTGGCTCTGAACATCCTGCAGTCAGAGCTGAAAAGTTTCACGGGAATCCTGATCCCCACCATTACGTGCCTGAAAAACAAGTTTTCCAAAGCCAGGCAGTCTGTGAAGCTTGTTGTGCTGCTAGTTGATGCTCTTCTTAAAGGTACTGAGGCTCGATCCAATCACCTTCTGGAGTGTGAAGAGCTCATTCTGGCTAGCATAGTGCATCTGCAGCTCTGTTTGCGATGGATGGGCAGTGAAGAGTAGAAACGCAGAGGCAAGGCTCTGCTCCTTGATGCCATGCAGAAACTGGATGAATCTGCACATGGGTCATCTGAAGCTTCTGCATTAACTGCCAAAGACAGCTTCTTCAGCTTCAAATAGTTGATGGCAGCCAGTGTCAGCATATCTTCTCAGATGGACATGTATCTGGCTGACCCTCCCTAAGGAATATCTTCTCTCAACAGTTATCTTTAGACAAGATATTTCTGAACACTAATACAGCTCTGTCATCTAGTGCACCTGTTGAATGCCTTTTCCGTCTTGGTGGACAAGTGCTGACTGCATGAAGAAATAGACTCACCGATGAATACAGAAAAATTGCTCCTTCTTGGAGCCAACAGAAATGCGTAGTCATTGTGTAGTCAATGTGAATAGTTATATAAAGTAATATTTTGGTTGAGTTTGTTGTGCTAACAGTCTTGATAGACCTATATGACATTTTCTGTAAGCATTTTTGCATCCTCAGCATTAGTTTTATCAGATTAGCCTAATGTACGTTTTTGAAAATTTGATAGTTGCAACTTGTTATGGGTTTTGTGTTGCTGGCTGTGCGTACTTTGGTTTAAGCATTAAATTGTAACTCTCTGACTATAAAGACTAGTCTGTGGGACTTTGCAAACTGTAAAATGCTATTCATCATTATTGTAACACTGTGTATACATCTTTAATACACTTGTAGTCATATGCAGTAAGCATGTATTCCTCACACACAAGTACCTGGTGAGCAAATCTGAATATGAGAATTGATAAACTATACTTATGTAAAAGTAACTCAACAGTAACTAGTTACTTTCATTAGTAACTAGTAATAGTAATATATTATTTTTTAAGAAAAGTTATAAGCAATAGTAATATATTACTTTCACTTAAAAGTAACTAGTAACAGTAACTTATTAGTTTTATAAGTAACTAGTACAACACTGTGTATAAATGAGGTTTGGGAACAAACCAATTTGTCCAGGGACATCTTAGGGTGAGGGACAGCTAGGAAAAGTAATGGGAATTAAGATGGTAGTGGAAGAGAGTTAATGTTATGAGGATGGAAGGGTTAAACTGGGAAAGTAGGAGAGTTGGCAGGAAATGAGGTAAGTAAAAGGAGGGGCTTAACTGGTTTTGTTTGAGTGTAACTGGGTAAGTAAGGGATCATATTTTGGTGTGAACTTGCTATGGAAAGTGTTACGTCTGAGAGAACCTGTAGCTATTTTGAACAGCAGGTAGTCCTTCTGGTTAAGGATGCATGGTGGTACAGTGAGTGAGTGTAATGCTTTTTTTTTTGCCTTCCTTGTCCTCGTTGCCCATTAAGTATGTTCACTGATGTGGTATGAAGGGCTGCTTACAGGTTCTGGGTTTACAGGTTCTGGGTACAGGGAGGGCTGATTGTGCAGTTGCTTTGTTATTAATTAGGATTTGGTAAGTGGGTTATAGGGTACAGCTAAATAGAGCCAAATGTTCTGAGTTTCAGACTTCATCTCTTCAGAAAATACATAATAATGCAAACCTGCTATTCTAGTAACTTTCTAAGTTCATAGGAGCAATATTTAATTTCAGGCCTCAGTTCCTCCATTATTTCTGTCTTTGTCCAGTTTTCTTGTACCTAGTGGTTGAGAGGTATGTGGAGGAGTAGCCTGCAGCTTGCTCAGCAACATCTTGGCTGGGGGGGAGTTGAGTTTGCAGGCAGAGTGGGAACTGAAGGTAAGACAGGCTTATGTTCCTGCAGTAAATATGTAAAAAGTAAAAAGTAAAAAAAAAAAAAAAGAGAAAGTGGGGGCTGACTTACAAGGGTTAGATGTTGTGGTACAGTGTCAGGATTTTAGCACTGGGTATGGATTCTTGGTTGAAAGAGCTTGTTTGCAGGAGTAGTGTCCCCAAGTAATGCCTGTTAGTCGTGCAAGCACACAGTGTGAGTAGCAGCTGAGGGAGGGGGTGCAGACTATCATAGTATGTCCAGAAGTTTTGCTTCATATTTTTGCCCATTCGGGACATACTGTGTTACTTTGTAGCTTGGGTGCATAAAGCAACAATCAGTCTTTATGGGATGCTTATTGTAAAGTATCATAATGTCTTTTATTTTATCTTAAATATTTTGAAGAAGACAGATTTTAACTTTGAAGAACTCTGAGCACTTGAAAATATTTTCTGAATTTTTTTCAGAATTGTTGAACATGCTCCATCTTAGCAAAACCAAATCTACTGGAGCTACATGCTCTAGGGATATAAATCTCAACACAACAATGAATAGAACATGCTGGAAGGATAGATTCCCTTCGCAGAGACTTCCATTACTATGGAACAGGGTCCCGATCTACATAAGACAGAGCCCCTCACTATCACTCTTCAAGAGGAACCTTGATGAGTGGATGGGTAACTGAAAGTTCACAACGGGGATCACACCAACAGCACTACTAGATAAGGGCCAAGGGTACTAACTGGTAGTACAAGGGTCTAGGGAACTACTAAAGGGGTGGTGAATACCGCACAACGTGGCTGGGCTAATATATGCCTTCGGGCAGATAGCCCAGTACCAACCTATGAACCTATGAACCTATGAAAGATCATTAGACTTAGGATTAGGGCTTATAGGTCTTTTTGTATGGCGTGAGCTGTGCTCATAAGTATGTTTATACCAACACGCCAAAAACTAGGAACCAGTCAATCAAACAATAGTGCTGCTCCAGTCCATAGGTTCATAGGTAGGTAATAGGCTATCAGCCCAAGGGCCTAAGTAAGCCTAGCTAGCAAGGTTCCCTGGCTTACGCCACCCAAGAAAGTTATTTCCCTGTGCCACTGTCAAGCAGAGACACAGAACTGATCCCCGGGGTGTATTTCCTATTTCCCATCCACTCATCAAGATTTTTCTTGAAGAGTGCTAATGAAGAACTTTCCTTGACATAGATGGGTAGCCTGTTCCAGAGTATGGGAAGTCTCTGGGACAGGAATCTATCCCTCCAGCATGTCCTGTTTATTGTGGTGACAATATTTAGGTCCCTAGAGCATGTAGCTTGGAGGGATTGGAATTTCTTTAGGTGTAGCATGTCCAGCAGCTCTGGGTTTGACATAGCTTTATTGTTAGCTCTTGTTAGGCAGAGATCACCTCGGAGTAGGCGATATGCTATGGAGTAAAGCTGGAGTTTTTTGAGGTGGTCAGTGTAGGGTATTTGTTTGAGGCCACTAATCCTCTTTGTGAGGTACTTCTGTGGGCTTTCCAGCTGCTGCAAATGTCTTGTGAGGTGCATTCCAAAAGGGGCATTGTACTCTATAATGGGTTTAATGAGTGTCAGGTAGAGGGGAACAATGACCTCTTTTTTCCTGGATGAGAACCCTTTTATGATGAGGTGTGCCACGTAGAAGGACATCCTGACTACTGTGGCGATGTGACTATCAAAGGAGAGACTAGTGTCCACCTGTGTCCCAAGGTCTCTTATCAAGCATTTGGTGTTAAGTAGATTGCTGCTTATGTGGTAGTTCATGGGTACAGAGTTTTTACCAAAGGGGATGACACTGCACTTTTTGGCATTAAGCTTGAGGCCATGGCTCTGACACCAGGCATCTGTCTCAGCGAGGCCCTTCTGTAGGATGTCCACATCATTTGGGGACTTGACTATGGCTCCTAGTTTGCAGTCATCTGTGAACTTTGTTAGCCAGAGGCCTTCTGTGTTAGCCTGTATTTCAGAGAAGTAAATACCAAACAGGAGATGTCCCAGGATGGAACCCTATTTCAGAAAAGTAAATACCAAACAGGAGAGGTCCCAGGATGGAACCCTGTGGTACTCCACTTGTCACTGCTTTGAGGTCAGATTTGGAGTCTGCAACTTTTACAGTGTGGGTTTTGTCAGTGAGCCAGTTGGCAACCCATCTTGTTACGTAGGGATTTAGGCCTAGTTTAGCTATAATTCCAGAATGGGGGATGGTGTCGAAAGCCTTGGCGAGGTCAAGATATGCTATGTGAACCACCTTACCCTCATCTACAGCTTTGGTGACTGCCTCAAAGAAGTCGATCAGGTTCAGTAGGCATGATATGCCTTTTACAAGCCTGAACTGGGTGGGATCCAGAGTTTGGAGGTTACCAATGTCTTTGTTTATGAGTTCCGTGATGATACGTTCCATGGCCTTGCAGACCAGACTCACAGGCTAATAGGTCGATAGTTCCTGGGATCAGTGGTAGCTCCCCCTTTGTGGAGTGGGATAACTGTTGCTGTGCGCCATTCAGTGGGCACAAAGCCTGATGTGAGGCTATTATTGAACATGGTGCTTAAGTGGGGAGCCAGTTCGTTCTGAAGTTCATGTAAAACGCAGCCTGGGATGTTGTCCGGTCCCATGGATGCTGTGTTTTTGGCTTTAGAGAGTGCAGCTTATGTTCCAAATGAAACCACCAAAGATGTCACGATAAAAAACAGTTTTATTATTCTACAGAAATGAGGGCTTTCATCTGTCTATATCCAAAGAATTCTTCAGATTCAAATACAAACTGCAAACACACACCTTATATCCATATAATTAATCACCTGACCCACTTAATAAATACTTCCCCTCATAATTAAATCATTCATTAAAGGTACACACAACACAATGTATAAGGACAAACAGTGACTTAGATATATACATATAAACAGCATTTAGATTGTAGAAATAATTACTAAAAAGTCATAAAAAATCATGCGTTGTAAGATTTCAATTTAAGAATGCAAGTAATGCTTGCATAATCATTTAATCCAGGTGGATTAAAGGCTGCCAGCCTAATTTGCCATTTTAATTCATGTACAAGTACATCCTTCCATGGTCCCCCCCCTTGGATTTTTTTCCACAATTTCTAAAGCACTAAACACAAACTTCTGTCCAGCATGTTGACTCACATGTTTTGCCAAATCATTACTACCTTTTAAATGCTTAATGTCTAGCTGATGCTCATATATATGCTCCCTAAATCGCCTTTGGGTTTTACCCACATAGTATCCTGGGCAACAAGTACATAAGGCCACATATACTAAGTTGTTCGTATTGCAATTGCAGTAAAGCTTAGGTTTTAGAGCTTTTTCATTAATATTAAAGGTGTCACCCTCTCTAATATATATACATTGTGACCATGAGCCACATTTAAATGCACCATGTCTTCGAGTGTAGTTGGTAGGGTTCCATTCGTGACAGTCTTTAATAGTTCTACCACTCCTACAGACCACCTTAGGAGCTGCGCCTAACTGTTCCAATATTCCTTTGAAACAGGAAAAGATGCCCCAACTCTTCCTTAAGATATCAATTATGTCATAATATTCAATACTGTAGGTAGTAACAAAAACACGGGAGAACTCATTATTGTTGCTGCATAAATTCTCGCTGGTATGTAGTTCATCCCCCCCAGCCTCAATGTCTCTTAAAATAGGTTAAAATGTACAAGGTAAAAGTATGTCCAGAAGTTTTGCTTCATATTTTTACCCATTTGGGACATAATGTGTTACTGTGTAACTTGGGTGCATAAAGCAACAATCAATCTTTATGGGATGCTTATTGTAAAGTATCATAATTTCTTTTTTTTTATCTTAAGTATTTTGAAGAATTTTAACTTTGAAGAACTCCAAGCACTTGAAAATATTTTCTGAAAGATCATTAGACTTAGGATTAGGGCTTATAGGTCTTTTTGTCTGGCATGAGCTGTGCTCATAAGTATGTTTATACCCATCTTTAAAAGTTGTAATTTGCAGTAAACATAGTGTTTTTTTTTCCTCCATTCATAGCATTGGTACTGTACAAGCAAACCACTGCAGTCGCAAACAGTGAATTATGGCAGATATTTGAGCCAGACTTCTTATCTAGCAAGGGTCGCATGTTAACATGAATCCAATTATTCTCACACTGTTTCAGTTGGGAAGCAAGAGGCATAATCAATACCTATTGGGTTGAAGGGAATGGTACAGGATTTTGGTCATATGTAACCCCCTCCATTAGGATTTTGTTAGTAATTACTTTTTTCTAAAGGCATTTACACTTGTGTACCTTTCCAGATGGCAGAAGCACAGAGTTTGCAGCAAAGATGGGTGGACATCATCTGACAGGTGGAGCAGCTATTTTGTTCACTGGAGTGGCACACCGTGAGGTCACAGGTAATGATACAGTGCTGGGTGCTCATTTAGGCATGTCAGACTTGATGCGGTTTGGGTGTAGTGTGGGGACAAATGGGGATGAATCATGTGAGGAGCAGAGTGAAGCAGGTGGTGTGGTTGAGGTTCGCCACAGATCTGGGGAGTGGGGGCAGGTCCACAAGGCACTTTTCAGTGATGGGGGAGTTAGATTTGATTGTGAGAAGTGTGGATTCATCCATAGGTAGTGTGGAGTCCCAGCAACACAAACTTGGGTCAGATTTTGGGGCCAGTCCAGGTGACTGGTTATCTATGCAGGCCCTGGGACAAGGGAGAGATGCTATCCTTTTGACCCCTCACATACCACTCTCAGTTAAAGAGAAGATTTGGAAGGGGGAGTACATTGATATTTGTGGATAGGCTGAGGCCAAGGACATGGGACAACTGGGTGTTAGGCTTTGTATTTTACAGGGCAATGTTGTTGGAGAAGAATACCGCTTTGTCCTTACCACTCCTGGCTTACTTTCTCATGATCCATGAAGCACAATGTCTGCAGGTGGTGAATACTTGGTTGTGGTATGATCAGAGGTTTCAGAAGTGGAAGGGGGTGGATCAGTCACTGCACTGGGTGTTTGGCATCCCAATGTTTGGCAAGCCTGTATGGTAGATAGCCTTGGAGGTGTTAATAGAGGGATTAAGTTTGGGTGGATCGACCAATTTAATACTGGGCATTTAATGTGGAGCATTGCTCGTGGGTGGCGTGTAGGTTTTCACATTCTTGTTCACAGTGTGTGGGTGTGCATTCAGCCATGCAGTGTGGCAGGCAAGAAGGTTTGATGATTAATCTGAGTCTGCAACTGCCTGAATCATGAGAGTTGCCTTCAACATTTCCTGGCTTTCAAAGTATTCAGGGTAGAGGGAATTTTCAGGGGCAAAGGGATGGGGTGTTGTTTGATGAATCAAGGGGAAAATCAGAGGACACATTCTCCCATTAACATACTGGTAGTGTGATAGGTGCTTACACACTTTCCTGATTTGGCAGTTTCATATGAATTTATTGAGGGGGGTTCTATTAAATCAGGAGTGTTAGGGGATGGTTCAGTTGGTAGGAATTTGTGTTCTGTGAGGAGGAGGGAAGAGATTTTGGAAAGTTTGGTTGACAAGGAATGGTGGGTGGGTAGACTATTGAGTCCATTTGACTTCCCCCCTTTTTTGACAGTTTTAAGTTCTCTCCACTATGTTTGGTTGCTAAGAAGTCAGCGGGTGAATTTTGTTTGATTCACCATTTGTGTTATCCCAGGGTCACTACGTGAATTATTTTATTATGGTAGATGATGCAAAAGTCAGTGATGTGCAGTTGGATGATGTTGTACAAGTCATTTGGGACTTTCCAGACTCCTGGTTGTTGAACGTAGGATATTGAATCAGCTTTTAGATTATTGCCTGTTCGGGAATAGGAATGGCCGTTGTTGGGCATGGTAGTAGGGTCCAAGATTTACTTTGATAAAGGTATGCCGATGGGATGTTCAGTGGCTTGTGCTACTTTTGCAAAGTTTGACACTGTTCTTCACTGGACTTGGCTGTAGCCAGTGGGCATCAGCAGGCAGTTCATTATTTGGATGACCTCTTACTAGTAGGTGAAGGGTCTGAAAGAGCATTAGATGGTATGCATATCATTTTTGGGTATGTGTGAAGAGCTGGAGGGTCTATTGGCTAGGCATAAGTAAGAAGCGCCATGCAAGACACTGTTTTTTTTTTTATTGCTAGTGAATGTAGATCACAGGAGGTTTTGTTTGCCAGATGTGAAGATAGTGAGTTTGAAAGAGAATGTTCGGTTGGTGATCTCTTAAAGTAAGGTGCACATTGGCAAGTCATGGAGCTACTAGGTCTTATGAATTTGCATGTTGGGTAGTTCACTTGAGTCATACTTTTTGGAGGTCTATAGCCATTTTGTTAAAAGGGGGAAAAGCAAACATCATTGGGTGTGAGATAATAAGTTGGTGCATGCAGTCTTGTTACTTTGGTTGTCTTTTTTGGAACAGTTTAATGGTATGTCTTTCAGCAGGTGGATTGGATGGTACAACAGGATTTGCAATTATTTACAGATGTAGTGGGTGGCATTAGGATGAGTGCATATTTTGTGGGAGAATGGTTGCAGTTTGCTGGCCATCAGGTGGGAAGTAGGAATGGAAGAAGGATATTCCAATTTAAGCAGCATTAAAGGTTTGGCAGGAAAGTTTGTGGGGAAAGAAGGTTATTTTTCATTCAGACAGTATGGTAGTTGTGCGAGTGTTACAGTCAAAGATAGTGAGGTTCGAATTGCTCTTGTGTTTATTGCATAAGGTGGTGGTGTAGAGTTTACTGATTAATTTTTCTTTTACAAGTGTACATGTGGTGGAAGTTAGGAATGGAGTTGCTGCAAGCTTATCTTGTTTTCAGTTTTCCAGGTTCCAACAGTTAGCTCCAGAGGCAGCGGATGAACTGATTGAGTTACCAGACAAGGTGGGGCAGATTTGCCTGGAATAATCAGACAGTTGGTATGGGAATCATGGGCTACTTCTACAAGGAAGGCTTATGGCAGGGTACTGCAAGATTTTAATATATTTGTTTTGGAGCTGCCTAAGGAGGATGGCATTTGGTTGATAAGGCTGCTTTTGAAATACTTGACTGAGACATGGGAGTAATGTAAGGCAGTGCGGTCGGTCAAGGTAGACTTAGTGGTATTAGTTTATTTGCATGGGTGGCAGGGATATATGACTTTACTAAATGGTTCATATGTTGAAAGATGGAGGCAAGGTGGATGGTGTGAAGACTGACAGACAATGGTCATTGAAGGTTTTTTTTGCAGGGTTAGCTTTGGTAACTAGAGATTCATTGGACTATACTTTGTGGGGGACATTGGCTTTATGGATGTATTTTGGAGCTTTATGGTGTCGGAGTTATTAGGGTCACTAGTTTGGTGGGACGTCAGTTTTTCCTTCATTGGTGTACATTTGTTTGTTTAGATCTCAGATGGATCAGTTGGAGAAGGGCAGGCAGATAGTATTGGGAAAGGAGAGGAATGCCTGGTGGTGCCTGGTAGGTTGAGCTAGAAGAGTGATGCACTCTCATGCTGGGACTTCATAGGATTTGGTGTTTCATTGGGTAGGGGCAAGGAGATAATAACTGATAAGTCTGTGTATGTGATGAGGAGAGGTTTTTCATGTGTTGGTTTTCTGGAAGAGAGGTTTCCACTCATTTTTTGCACATTGGCAGGGTATCAGATTTAGCGAGTGAAGGTAGATTAGTTGAAGTCACTAAGAGGGTGGGTTGTTGTTCATGAAAAGCTTTCTTCATTTTGGTCATTTTTATATCCATTGGGCGACAAAAGGGGGCTGGATTTAGGCCAGCTGGTACACAGTTTGGTTTGCATTGTTTTGGGTAGCATTAGCCTCCTCAGAGTCCTGGTGGTACAATTGTTAGGTACTGATCTGGGAATAATTCCAAAGCTATAGTTGCTAGCTAGGATAAGTAAAAATCTGTTTATTTTAAAGAAGTTACACCCAGGTATGTGTATTGTGTGGTCAGAGGTAGTACTACGTTTATCTTGGCTTTGGAGAGGGCTCATCGGTTTGTTAATTTTAGACTAGCGAGGCAGCTGGTTGCTTTGCATATTTATAAGATAAGGCATTGGGATGTTGATGACAGGGATCCAGTTTAGTGCAGAGAGGATGGAGTACACCTGAATGATTTTGGTTTGGACCTCTTTAATGTATGCCCAGGTTTGTTTTGGAGGGTTTCCCAACAGTTTGGAGGGAATGAGGAGGAACAGCCTGGTAAGTGGAGAAGAGGGATAGGTTTGTCCCTCTTCTGTTCCCCCACTGGTGTTGGATGTTTAATTCAATGATTTGGAGAATGTAAGTGAGCACTGGGATGCTGCTTGATAAGTAAAAGTGAGCGAGTGAATGTGAGGTCGCTGCTTGATAATAAAAGTAAGCGAGCAGAGGTGAGGATGCTGCTTATATGGTTGGGGTGAGCGAGGTTATGCTGTCCTAGTAAATGGTTATCCGGATGTTCATGCTGTCATTAATTAATTAAATATGGTTCAATAAAGTTATATTCATAGAAGTTTAATAAAGGTTGTCAAATGTCATTTGGTGTGGTGTGTTTACTGAAGGGGACGAACAGATAAATGTAGAAAACAACTCTCGAAAATCCACAAATCCACAAAAGAAGAACAGAAAAAAGCAAATTTATTCCTCTGATGTCCCAGCCGTAGCCTTCAAGGAAGCCTTGAAGGCTACGGCCGAGACGTCAGAGGAATAAATTTGCTTTTTTCTGTTCTTCTTTTGTGGATTTGTGGATTTTCGAGAGTTGTTTTCTATGTTTACTGAAGGGGACCTGGACAATAAAATATATTGCAAATCAAGTTTATATAACAAAGAAAAAGGATTTTGCATAAACTGTAGACATTCCTTCACATCAGGGTAGATGAGCAAGCACTGCCTAGCTTAAACCTTTAGATGTGATTTCATAGGAAAGAAGACACTTAAGGATTATGAAACTTTCTTTCTTTTAAGGGTCCAGAGATGTCACAATAGCTATTGCACTAATTAATTAATTTATTTATTCATTTATTTATTTATTTATTTATTTTCATTTGTTGACCGGGAGTGTCCAACTGGACGTAGGTCCTAGGGCTGCCACCTTTTCAAATGCCCAAAGTGGAACATTTTTGGTACAAACGTCAGATTTTGCAGGGCAAAACATACCCATGGCCATTACAAAGGCCAGAACTTCACTGTTTTGCCTAAATAAAAGCTTATTTTTGTAGCATTTTAGTTGCTTATTCTGTTTCTTATAACATTTAGGTGTTGCATATCCAGAATAACTGTTTTATGCAACTATTACATAAAATATAGGAAATATTTTTGTCCTAAAACCTCAGGACATTTGCTATTTTTTCAATTTTTTTGCAGGACACAACTACCCAAAGAGGGACTGTCCCTTGTAAAGTGGGACAGGTGGTAACCCTAGTAGGTCCGTTTTCAGCGGAGGCCCAGGGAGAAAAGCTCCACAGTTAAAATATACAGACAGTAGTTACATTGGATTTGCATAGCAATTAACAATTTGATCAACATAGCAATTAAAAATTACAAACATAGTTACAGATGAAGAATATAGTACATCAGTAGACAACTAGAATCTTTATAATCTGTGAAGTACATGACAGACATTAACAATTGTTACAATATGCAGCTCCTGCTTTATAATAAGTAGTTAGGCTTATGAGCATCCGAGCTTGCTATAATCAATGTAGTTAGTGGAGTGGAAAGAAAGGTAGTGGGTAGATGGGGTGGGTGATATTAGAGGGGGAGTTGCAAGGGCATAGCCAGCGTGTTTTTAGGTGCGCTTTTAGTAAAGTTTTGAAGTGGGTGCATGATGGTATAGAGGTAATTGTGGGTGGGAGGGAGTTCCATAATTTGGCTATGGTGCAAGTGAATAGTCATCATGGTGTATTTCATTTATCACTTTGAAAGGAAATGTTTAGATCATTACAACTTAATGTGATGCTTGTTCTGTAATATTTTTTTGAGATACAACTTTTATTATGGAACCTTCAAGTTATATTGAAGGCCCTGATCTGACATCTGTGTCTGGCTAAACCTAAAGCTTTGTACATTATAAGTAACTTTAGATATTTATAATGTAATTCGGTTCAGTTTTGGTCATTTTAAACACAGCATTTGTTTTAAGCAGTTGTCAACTGTCCAAATTATTATTGTCAGGTTTGTACTCCTTTCATCATAGGTATCCCTAAAAAACATAATATATTTTCAGAAAAAATTGGATAATAACGTAAAGAAATTATTAGAATGAAAATGGCACTCATCGTTAATATAGAATTCACTGTGGTAAAACCGGAGCCAAAGCAGGAATCTCCCAATAAAACCTGTATTTATTTCACAATAAAAGCGATAGATAAAACAGGATAAGCGTGCTTTCGCTAATACAGCTTCATCAGATCCATAAAAAACACCATTATAACATATATATATAGCTAAATTCAAAATTTTTTTATAAAATCAAACTTCCTAGTTAATTAAAACCTTAAAGGAAAATCTCTCATTAATAGCTTGCTATTGCACATTGCTGTAAGATAAGATTGCTTATATTAGTAAATACTTATATTATTAGCGAAAGTGCACTTATCCTGTTTTATCTATCATTTTTATTGTGAAATAAATACAGGTTTTATTGGGAGATTCCTGCCTTGGCTCTGTTTTTACCACAGTGGATTTTTATATATTATTAACGTAGCTACGGAGCATTTACCAGGTTGGCTAGCTGTTATTTTGTGACATTATTAATATAGAATTATTTGTTCTTGTAGAACATTTTTGTGTGTGTTGTGTGTGTGTGTGTGTGTGTGTGTGTGTGTGTGTGTGTGTGTGTGTGTGTGTGTGTGTGTGTGTGTGTGTGTGTGTGTGTGTGTGTGTGTGTGCGTGTGTGTGTGGGCATGTGTGTGTGTGTGTGTGTGTGTGTGTGTGTGTGTGTGTGTGTGTGTGTGTGTGTGTGTGTGTGTCTTTGTGTGTGTGTGTATAGGGTCTATATCACTTTATCATACGGCTGTTCAGCATTCATCGAACCACTTTTTATCGAAGCCGCCATTCATTCAAAAGCATATTTTAACTAGGGCAAACCAGTGGTTGGCCACAATCTGGAATTTGCTCTTTTCCCCACTGTAGTATAATCTTGTGGTTGGTATGTTTAGTTAGGGGGGGTTGGGGGGAGTAGCCCCCCTCCTTGGTGGGTTTTAAATTTTATGGGCTTTTTTTTTTTTTTTTTTTTTAACGGTCACTTTGTTGGCCTACCATTGGTTTGCCCTAGTTAAAATTCTCCATTCGATGAATAGTGGCTTTGATAAACTGTGGTTCAATGAATGGCTATCTGCTGAATAGCCATTTGATAAAGTGATAGAGACCCATGTCTATATATGTGTATATATTTGTGTGTGTCTATATGATTGTGTGTGTAGATAAGCACATGCCCACGTGTTTGTGTGTGAATGGTAATATATGTATATCTGAGTGTAGATAAGCACATGAGCATGTGAGTGAGTGTGTGTGTGTGTGTGTGTGTGTGTGTGTGTGTGTGTGTGTGTGTGTGTGTGTGTGTGTGTGAGTGTGCACTCATGTGTGTAGATAAGCACATGAGCATGTGTTTGTGTATGTGTTGTATACGTGTGTGTGTGTGTGTGTGTGTGTGTGTGTGTGTGTGTGTGTGTGTGTGTCAGTATATGTGTGTGTGTTGCACGCATGTGTGTATATGTATGTTTGTGTTTGTTGTATGCATGTGTGTATATATGTGTGCATGTGTATGTGTGTGCATGCGTGTGTGTGTGTGTGTGTGTGTGTGTCTGTGTGTGTGCATGTGCTGCATGAATGAGCATGTATGTGTGTGTGTGTGTGTGTGTGTGTGTGTGTGTGTGTGTGTGTGTGTGTGTGTGTGTGTGTGTGTGTGTTAAGGTGCTGTGTGTCTTCATTATTTAATAACTCGGAAGTGGTACTCTGACAATGAAAAGCATCTGTCAGTTTTTCTGCCATATGTTATGAGCCTGACCTTTGATTTGTATAACTAAATAAGAAAATACGAATGTAAAAAATCTTGGCATGTGAAATAAAAAGAAAGCTTACACTGCTGTGATCAAAACTGAGGGAACTCAAATCTTCTTTGGTAGCTGATCACTATCTTTTCAGTTATGTACTTACTTCAGTAATATACACCTTTGTGACTATACTATAAATGTTTTCAAACTCACACTGATTCCAGAAGTTGATAAAAAAACTAACAAACTAGGCCCAAAATGAGGTAAACTGATAGGTAAAGAATTTGAAAGAAGTGTATTAGTCTTCCCAACAATTCATTGCTGAATAGTACATTGTGAATTATTTATATTGCTTAAATTTGAGCCCGAGTCCAACAAAGAGCACTTGTACATTGTATAACTGTCATCAGTTGTCTTAGTTATAAAAAACTGAGTTTTGACCCATGAAGTTGGCTTGTATTAAATGACCATTAACCAGATAACAGAAAAAAAGGCACATAAATAAACTCTCTTTCTGTCTCCCTCTTGCTCTCTCCATTCCAAGGAATGCTCAATTATTCATCACCGAGTCATTTAAAAAGATAGTGGGACATTTTCAAACAGATATTATACAATGACTACTCATTTCTATTAAAAAATGAGCATGTAGATTGGACATCTCAACCAGTATGCCCGTTATAAATCAAGCATATACCAATAGAAAGAATCCAGTTGCTTATGTACCATTGAGTAGCAAGACATTTTTGTTGGTATATGCTGAGGGTCAGAGCAAAATACGAGAAAAATCAGGTAGGTTCAGCAAAACTAAAGAATCAGAACCATACCTGATTTTCCTTGTTTTTCCACACTGTCCCTAGTGAAATCTCAGGAATAAAAAATAGAAAAAACAGCAACGGTGATTCTTAATCTTTTCTCCATTGCTTTTCCTGTACTGTACAGATGTACTATGTAATCGTGGGAATGTCAGTCCCATACATGTGCAGTACATCATTAAAATAAGGAAAATGCAGAGAAACACTACAGCGCTGTTATGGAAAGACATTATTTAAGAAAGGTAAGCAATTTTTTTTCTTAAACAATGTCATTGTATAATAGAAATAATTCATTCCTGGGTGTGGGTATATCAGGATTTACCCATGTTTGGTGTGGTTTGATCATGCGGGCTTTGCCCTTGTGATCAAACCACTCCAATCATGGGTAAATATTCATATACTCACATTCAGTGGTGCATTATTGCTTAAGTAAAACACTGCAGGTCAATACACATTTTTGTTAGTAATGTAAACTGCTCCACAAGAACCAATAAATTTGACCTGCTTACCAACATTAATCTGAACTCTTACCTGGGGCAGCAGTATTTTTGAAATATGCACTTAAATACATATTAATACTCTCTCATCCTCCTGCCATACCTTTTGATTGGCTTCATATATGATTATGCAAACAAATGTATATGTCTTGTTCAAACTTCTCACTGACTTTCCATCTGTGAGCTATCTTATCCATGGTTTAGTTATTACTCATGCCAGAAATATTAGGCATTACAATCTGCACCTTGTATTCAGAGCAGATTACTTTGAATCAATACATATTTTGTGTGCCAAGTTAGGTACTATGTCATTTGCTATATTAGAAATATCTTCTTTACACTAACACATTACTGAAATATTCTGTTTTGATTGGATACATGCTGTGTGTGCTTTATATAAATTGTCATATTTCACACTTAACAAACAGAATGCCTCTGAATTGTACATTTTCAAAGAATGCATAATGCTTCCAGTTTTGTTGTCCAACCATGTACTCACTTACTAATAAAAACTGGTTACACAGAGATAAAACTGTCATTCAAAAGCCTTTGGTATACAAAGTGAAATAAACAGTGTGTAAGAATTCAGTGTATTCAATTTAAATTAACCAATATTTAATTTGTTTATTTTTGTTTGCCTATGTGTTTGTGTGTTTGTTATTCATCTTGCCTGTAGTCGGTAACATGTTTTGAAAATGCTAAACTTATCTTTACTACAGAGTTCTCATAATAGTACACAGAGTGCCTTCCTTATCTGTAAGTGAGACATTCCAAGAAGCATATAAATCATGCATGTTTTCCAAAAACTAATATTATTTTTCCAATTAATTATTCTATCTTTATATGCATTTTGGAAGTACAGCGTTGCTGAATATGAATCTGTTACTGTCGAGAACCATAAAGCTCAAGTGTCATTAACCTTTCATATCTAATATGGGATAATAGTTACTTCATCCATCTGTGGTCATTATAACAATCACATATAGATTCTGCACAGAAAAAAAATGTAATGCAATCTATTAGTTGTAAAACCTTTTTTCTGATATATGAACATCGTTATTAAAATTTCGATATGACTTGAAAAAGTATAAAAATACCAAAGTACAGTTAACTGCAAACATGCAGTATTGGTTCGTTTTCTAATTATAGCAGAGCAATGTTATTTTAAGTACCTTTGCTTTAAATGTTGCTGCATCTGCTGAATAAGAATTACATTTCTGGATCTGATACTAATTTCTTTTTGGTGTGGTCTTTCTTCTTGGACATCACTTTCTTCTTGAAAACAGCATGAGTTTAGTAAACAAAACATGTGGCATCTTTAAGAAACAACTAAGCAGAAGGTGTCAGAGCTAATTTGCTGAACACAGAAACATATTGGGCACGCAGTACCCAATAATACACACTAGTGCTGCTATTTCCCTTTCCTATGTGCTGAAAAGTTATGAATCATTCATGTACTCCCAGCTGAGAGGGGCTTCAAAGGGGATTATTCCAACTGGAAGTCCTATGTGAATTGCTGTGCTTCAGAATCCCCTAGACCCCAGTGCTGAAGTGTTGAGGATGCACTTTCATCTGGGCCTCCAAAGTGTTTGGGGTCACAGTTCACTGGGAGATAACGATGTAGATGTACATTCAGAATTAGCTGCCGAGATACCTGTGTAGTGCAGGGTAGAAATGTAAGCCAGCTACATCCCCAGTGAATGCTGAGAATCAATTACTGCACTCTGAATACAAGGTTGGCTGCAGGGGATAAACAGATGTCAGAAAATCTTTTCCTAATAAGACCCTGTTAAGAGAAGAATATTGTTGACTTCATTTTTTATTTTAAGCCCTTATTGTCTCTTTATGTGATAAATTTTTTTCTAAAATTTCAGTCAACAGTGCCTCCATAAATAGTAAAAATAAAATATTTAGTATTACTTAGCTATAAAACCTGGTATATGGAAATGTGTTTAACATTACTTTCTTGATATTCACAGTATTTGTTTAGCGACTCTGTGTGACGTTAAGTGTGGACAAGTCTGCTATAAAGGAAGGTTCTGCTTCACATTATGACAACTATAACTCTAATGCTGAATATTTAAGTGCAAGTTTAAAATTCCATGTTTCTGTCATTTTACTCATCTGTTTATTTTATATGAAGAAAGAGAATGGTATACAGGAAATACCTGATAATGTTTCCAGATCTCAACTCTTTATTGTTTTTTTACCATAATGTGTATGGTACTATATTAATAAAAGATACTGCATTACTGCCTTTGTTTCCAGTTCCAGCTTAGAATATCTACACAATCATACCTTTCATATCATTTAATGGTGTTTTCATCAGAGAAATTACATTCCAAAGAAAACTGTTATAGGACCTTACTAAGTTCAGATATTAATCCTATTGTTTTTTATTCCATTGTTGCTTTACTGTGGTGCTTACTTGATATGGAATTAGCAATGTTCACCAACCATTTCACCAGCAGAAACAAAGAAACAAAATGTACAGATATCAAGTAATTATGAATAAAAAAAAGATTTAAAAAAGCTGGTGGAGGCAGAAATACTATCCAGACATGATGTTGATATACAGCAACAAATAAATATAATACCTTTTTGAAATAGTTGCAATTTTGATGTTATTAAATACATGATCAATAAAGTTCTTCATCTGAAAATTATTAGTAGTCATTCCTCTGATAGAAGAAGGCAAATAATAAGTCATGCAGATTCTTTTAAGTCTGTCTCTGCAGCAACAAATGTTATAACTTTTGGAAATTCAAATATGTCTAGTAATCATCCACAAAATAATACAAATGTATTTTCAGCATCCAGTGCATGTCTATAAGTAATAGGTTACTCAGTCTTAATGGCGAAGGATACTATGAGAGCAGGACATCATAATGCAGAGACAGTTTGTATCCCACACAGATCTGAACAGCTAAGGATGGAAAAGGTGTCAGCACTACCTCTCAACCTCTTATAGCAAGAAATCTGGACAAAGTCATAAGTAATAGTGGGACAAAGGCCCAAAACTAGGGACAATGTTTAAATATTGCTCTTACAAATATAGAAAGTTGATAGAACAACAGGTTTTTCATTAGCATGGATTTTCTGACGGATATGAAGTCTGAAACTCAAATGTTTGTCATTATTTTGTAACTTCAATCTTTAATGATTTGCCAGTAATTTTCCCAGAAAACCACAATTTTATGAAAAACAGACCAAAAGTATGAAGCAAAAATCTGGACATTCTGCGAAAATCTGTACATTTGAGAGGTATTACTTCTTAAGTGCAAAGTGAGTCAGAAAATACATATAAATCTTCTGGTGGCTGTGGTGGGGCAGCAGTTGGCATTGTCACTTCACAGTAAGAGGTTCTCCGTTTTTGATTCTTGGCTGGGGTGCCTTCTCTGTGGAGTCTGCATGTCCTCCATGCAGTCATGGGGGTTTCTTCCCACATTCCAAAGACATGCAGTAGGTGGACTGGACATTCTAAATTGGTTGTGTGTGTGTGTGTGTGTGTGTGTGTGTGTGTGTGT
>NC_056736.1:100732564-100755064 GCF_019279795.1 Protopterus annectens
ACTTTAAGTTGGCTAAATTCTAAATGTAACTTTAGGCAATGTATATAAGTCTTTCTGCTTATTTTTCATTGAAAATAGGCAGATTTCAACAAGAGTGAATTAATATCAGATGATATTATTGCACTGATTTGCCATTCCAATTATTTTATGATGAATATATAAGAATAGTTTAACTATAAGAAGCAATGTGCTATAGACCTCAATATGAGAGAAAACAGTGTGATTACAAGTGTGAAAATAAAAGCAATGTGCCACAGGTAAGAATGTGAAGTAGATCATTCTATGTCTCAATTGGTCACCCAAAGACTATGCATCAACAGTGAATGAGTAAGGTCTTAAACCATAATTAGAATTGGATGCTCACAGCAAAAGTAACATTACAGAAGAAATAAATTACCTATTCCAGAGCATAAAATAAATGTCTATCATGACTAATTTTATAACAAATGACAAAACAGAGACGTGTGACAGTTTTCAGAATAAATTAGGGGTTATGGGCACTTTTTTATTTCCAGAGTGATCAGTGTTCATTATAACTAACTTTAGTTGCTTATTGACCCTAGCAATACAGGGAACAAGGTTGTTAAAGTAGAGAATTTTGGTAGACAGTTTAAGAACACATTGGTGAGCACCTTAGTTTGTATTTCAGTTGATGGCCTTTCAATTACAATTTATATAAGGCTCCTCACATAATAAGGGAATAAGCTATCATTTTAATGTGGTGATGCAAACATATAAGCACAACACAGTAATTATTTTTAACAGTCATAGCTGCCCTATTTCCTTTACTGTCATACTCTGTTTAATAAATGCAGTTGAGCAGCCTCCTAATCATTTATGTTCATGTTATTCCCTCCTTTCACTAATTTAGACTTTATTGAGGGATATAAGTGACACTAATAGTTGTGCGATTATTAAGACAATTTCCAGTGACGGTTGTATTTCATTAAATCTATTTTGAGCAAATAGACGGATGGATACATAGGCAGACAATGTATATTCCAAAAAGTATACAAGTGAATAGCAAAGTATTCCATGCATGACTTTCCCCAGTACCCAGATAGTGGAACTCAATGAATCAAACTGGCAATTTGTGTTCAAAGATTTTTTGGTCTCAGAGTTTGTTACACCAATTAAGGTGAGGCAAGGGCCAAAGCTCTTTCTGTCAAGAAATGAGTGACTTTGACCACTTCAGTTTGACCAATAAGTCTTGACTGATTGCTTATCACAAAATGTGACTGGATATCTGTGAAATAAGTGATCTTTCAATTCACATACTAAATAGAGTTTCACAGCACACCTGAGGATTCCATAAGAATTGCATTGTGTCACCCACATTAAAATCTTATCCTCACAGCTGTAGCCTAGCAGGTGAATATGTAATGCAGCATTATGCTGTGGGTAAAATGGGAAGTAAAGCACCAGTGGGGCTGCAAGAAGGTGCCGGAAAAGTATTCTGTCATGTTTAAGTTAACAAGTGCATGTGCTAAGAATTCCATTGAGGTGAGGAAGCATGCATGAATACTAGTAACCTCAGCAGTAGGATACCCCATGAAACATCAGTGAAAACAGACAATTTGTTTAACATGGGAATGGCACAGTAGTCTCCTCTCAGACTCAGACTCTTCTTGATAATCAGCAGTGATATCACAAAGAAAACATATCCCTCAGTCATAACTTTCTAGATAGATGACATATTCCTCCAAAAGGCTGGATCTGCTGCTGAACGCCTGCAAAATGAAATTCAAAATTACTTCTACCAAGTGTGCAGCTTGTTGAAATCTAGCTACCTAATGTTTATTACCTATAAAACGGCATACCTGCAGTTTGTTACCAACCAAAAGCTAACTAAAAGGAAGCTGCTCCTCTTGTAATCTCCAGACACTATGACACAAATATCCATTGTGTATAATACCTCCAGCTTACCCTCAAACAAAAACTGCCATTTAAAACCAACATAAAGACTAGATCAATTTCAGGTTCAACCCGCAAAATAAAAATAAAAAAAGAAAACAGTAATCAAGGGAAAAGCTGAGGTATAGCACAAAATAATACAAATATTAGGGCAATTTATTATCTTAATGCCTATAATGTGTAAGGCATTTGTATGGTGCTGATGATTACTCCAGAAGCTGTAGACAGGAAAATTTTTACAGACAGGAATATCCAGATCAGCATAGGAAATATTAATTAAGGATACATTGTTTGAAAGCTCCTGACCAAGTAATCCTAGTCATTTATATACACTTAAGGCGAGATTTTAAGGATAGGAACTTCTCACAAGTCAGTTTTCAGGGTACCACCCATTACCCATCATTGATGTCACAGATGTGAACATCCAATTAAAGCCACATATTCTGTATCCCATCAGCAGTATAAAAACTAAACTGGCATGCATAAATTTAAATATTAAAAAATACATAGCATGTATAAATAATAAAAAGTGCTTTATGTCTTCTATAAAAATGCTAAAAAGTAAGGCAATTTATTATCTTAATGCCTATAATGTATAAGGCATTTGCATGGTGCTAATGATTATGCCAGAAGCTGTAGACAGGAAAGTTTTAACAGATAGGACTATCTGGATCAGCATAGGAAATATAAATTAAGAATACATTGTTTGAAAGCTCCTGTCCAAGTAATCCTAGTAATTTATATACACTTAAGGTGAGATTTTAAGGAAAGGAACTTCTTAAAAAATACATAACAGCATGTATAAATAATAAAAAGTGTGTTATGGCTTCTATAAGGATGCTAAAAAGCTACATCAATGCAGTTAACATAAATTAAAATTAAAAATGTGGCAAAAAAACAGTAAAATTTATTAAGGATGAATAGAAGATGATATAAAGGGATGAATAGAAGATGATAGAAGAAAGTCAAGAAAACAAGGGAAATATAGTAAAAGGTAGGGAGTTGGGTGAGCAGCAGCTTTATATTGTTCAATAACTCAAAAGAAATCAGTAACAGAAAATAAAATTAAAAATGACACACCCTACCAGTAAAGTTTATGAATTAAGTTAATTACCTTAACTGAAAAAAACTGACAACCAAACCAATTATTTTTGCGCTTTTACAAAGATAAATATCATGGGCAAGTATTAAATCAGTATTTATTTAGAATTTCTGGGAATTGTGTAGGCTAGATATGTTACAGTATTTGTTTATAATTGCTTGTAATTCTGTAGGCTTCATAGGAATTATATTTGTCCACTGAGCTAATGTCAGTCATTGTGGTCCCCCTTACCACCTGCACACTGCGAAAAGATGGTGGTCCCTTTTTTAGCAATTGCCCTGATTTTTTTAATAGTTGTCTTTTGATGCTTTAAAGTAATTCACAATATCATGATAATCCAAGCAGCTGAATCAAGGGTCAAAAATTGAAAAGAAGCAATTCAAAGACACTTTGAATGGCTCTAGAGGTTAGAAATACAGCCACAACTGTTCACAGTGCTTTCCTTTTGTAATGAATGTGTATGACAGGTGTGTGCATACTGGTAGCCCATAAGAAAAAGGCAATTCTGCCATCTTGCAGAGGGGAAAATCGAACAAGAAACATACTTTGTAATATTGGATGTGCAATGTGAAAACAAAGGAAGGAAAGACCTTGCTGCGCAAATTAGTTGCTGTCTGCGTTTCAGTTTAGTGCAGATGAGTAAGATGCTGAGCTGGTAATGGCAACAGCTCGCTCTGGTGCCCAGTGTATTTATAATGTACCCTGTACTGTAGTCACTCTACTTATTTGCTGTTTATTAGTCACAAATATCTTACTCTCTTTATTCTTGTTGCTGATTATTTAAGGCCTTTAACAATGCCTGTTGTTGTTGTTGTTGTATCTTTCGGCTTTTCCTGGTTAGGGGTCGCCACAATGGAACTCCTGTCCGCTAATGATTGGCAGTAGATTTTTACATACCGAGTTGCCAGCCCTGACGTACAACCTTCAACGAAGGTACGCTCATTCACGCATGTCTCCACACAGAAGACGATTTAGCTGAGAATCGAACAGGACAACGGCTTACTGTGAGGTGACAATGCTACCGCAGCACCACCACCGCAGTCCTTTAACAATGCCTGTAATATGTGAATTAAATATAAGACATATCTGTACTGTAATAGCTCTAATTAGTTGATGCTAATGTTTACATATCTTATTTCTTCTCAAATTTTGGTTTAATAGTTCAGACGACCTGCTAAGTTATGTAACATAATTTTTGTCTTGTATTAGATAATTGTTGATGATATTTTTATTAGACTTATACTCATCTCATGTCTTACCTTTTGTAAGCTTAGTGGATACAGTTTGTGTAGAACTTTTCTCCCCAGGCCTCCACTTAAAAGGGGCCTTATGCCAGTAAGCAAGAACTACTACTACTAATAATAATATAATACATATGTGTGAACAGGGTGAAGAGTGTTGGTTGGGCAGACTTTTAATAGTTTGGCTTTAAAAAAATCATCAAGTTGGGTAGAATTGTATCTATTTACTTTCTCCATTGCCAGGTAGTATTAAAATATATAGGACAGAAAATAAAGATCTGCTTGGTTACTGAAGAAATGAAGGGAACTTGCAATGTTAATATAAAAAAAAGGCATCACACCTGAAGGGGTATGCAAAAAGAGGTTGCTGGCCTTGATAAATAAAATTTAACCCCCATGACCTAT
Source organism: Protopterus annectens (assembly GCF_019279795.1). Lineage (NCBI taxonomy): Eukaryota > Metazoa > Chordata > Ceratodontiformes > Protopteridae > Protopterus > Protopterus annectens. Next base: position 100,737,227 of record NC_056736.1, read on the forward strand.
AAGATTAGAAAAGAGAGAACAGTGGCATTGGTCAGTGTTGATTTCTTTTCAATTTTCACTGTAGGTTCACTTTAGTAGACTTAGATACACTGGAAATATAATCAATAAGCTCTAAGATTTCATATCTTAAGTGACAGAGCTTCAAATAAAACTACATCCCTCACCAGATCAAAAGAGGAATATGTGGCAAAAAGAGAAAATGGCTACAGCATAAGTTCAAACAATGTACTTGTTCCAAAAATTAATCTGCAGAAGCTCCAGATCAATCTGGAATAGCAACTGGCCTGACCAATGAACCAATGCACATGAGGCAACATGATCGGTATTAAAAAGCAGTCATTGGTCTACCTTACCTCATGTAATGTAGAGAAGGAGAAGCAGTTTGACAGCATTGATCAAACGGATACATACTTTAATGTCTGATTGGAATCTTTAGTTCAGGGAGGGGCAAAAAGGCTAAGAATATGAGTCAGGAGGTAGAGTAGGGGACAATATATGGCATTTGCTGGTTGAACATCTGCAAACAGCTGAAGGCCGCATGGCAAAGGGCATGGGTCCCAAACTCTCATCAGTTTCTCTTTAACCTAGTAGAAAAACCAGGAAGCCTACAGCTATTCCCATTATACCACCTTTGAGCAATGATAAACAGGGGCACATGCATTGGTATATTATGTCTGCTAAATCAGAAGGAAATACAAAAGACAAATTATTTTAAAAGAATTTGAGAAAACGAGAAAAGACACTGATAAACAAGTAGAAGCCATATAAAGTCAGAGCTAAAACATGGGCACCAGACTGGGTTTATATAACATAACCTTTGTGAAAAAAATAATAATAATAAACAAATATACCCATGATGGGCAGTACATGTAGGAACCTCAAACTGCCTATAAATTATTGAACAAGGAAGTGCATGTAGACACAGTCACAATTCAAGCATGGTGCTCTCATTCAGACACTTCAAGGTACTGCCCATAGGTTTAGTACCAAAGAAATAGCCAGGGAAGTACTGATTCACATGCCCCTTCTCACAGACTTGGGAAACATCAGGGAATGATAATGTTAAGCAATGAAGAATCCAGAATATAATGTACCTCACTGAGAAAGGTAGAGAGACCTATTTAGGTAGCACACCACCTTTGGCTGACCAAAGTAAATAATGACGCATCCTTTCAGCTGCAACTCATCAGATGCTATTTTTGGTACTTAATAGGCACAGAGATAGATGGAGAGTTTTTTCTTTTTTGTTATGACAAAGCTATGCCTTGACAAGTGCTTATTATGTGAATATAATTCAAGATTCAAGAAAGAGTGCAGTTTCTTCTGTCAAAAGCACATCTTCTAGAATCTTATTAATTCAAATTCAGAGGCTGAAATTCAGATACAGTTTTCATTTTGTGCTAGGCTATTTTGTATGAAGAGCATCCATGAGCAGGGTGAAGCCAGTTCAGAGGCACACTAAAGGGTAGTGCGGAAACCCAAAACATTTTTTGACCTGCATAATGTGTAAGTGGTGGTGTAACAATATCATAAAGAGCAACACTGTTAAAACAAGGGCAGCCAAAGATGCAAATGAATGTAAACAATATGGCAGAGCAATTCAGAATGTATATATTTTGTGCCAAAAGACCCTAACTTCAGAGTTGTGGAGTTATAAGAGACAGACCACAAAAAGATGTATGTGGTAGCTGCCATGCCAACTATATTTGTTAGAAGCTGTTATTGCTGCTAGTAATCTAGTTGTTGTGCCTCATGACCTTTTTTTGGCATTGAGTCATCCATCTATTCCTAATGAATATTGGTCTCCATGACACTGAAACTGTAACCCACTGCCAAGTGGACAGAGGCACTATGCAGCAGTTTGTTGAGATGTGTTGCCCTCATATGTTGGTCCATGGGATGCATAAAGTATCTGTCCTTGCAGACTCCAAAGCTTTTGTGATTTGAGAATTCTAGTGACAGGCACTTTTCAACAACCAATGGGAGGCACCATTGGTGTATGCTAGGCATCTGTCTTAGATAAGCTTCACCATTTTCTTTATGTGTGCTACAGCATATTAACAGGATCCTTGTACCACACAGGAGAGAGTGAACACCACTTAGTCATTTTATGCTATTACCCATTTCTATGAAGTACTGGGCATGAAGGACTGCACTGACACTGCAATAAATGCCTCTCCTGTGGAGCAGTAAAGCAGATGTATTAACCATAAATGAATCTGCTCTTAACTGACAGAGGGTCTGTAATGCACAGTGTATAATATACAATGTGACTTCTGGCACCGAGGCAGTGTCCATGTCTCCCACATATGGTGCATGTGTGACCTAATGTAAATAGTTTGTACAGAGTGATTTTAGCCAGCAACATCTTATTGATGAAGCCAGATATGCCCTGGAACCATTGTTAATAATACCTAAAAGAAATCCCAATACTAGGGCCAGCTCATGGTACCTGAGCTGCAGCTCCCTCAAATTTAAAAGAAAAGGGAAGAAGAAATACTGGTATTTAAAGTAAGAAAGCCAATGATTATTTTTAAATTAAAAGGAACTAGCTGACTTTCTCAGTTTCTCTTTTGTTTACTTTCTACGTTTGTCTTTTGTTTCTGGTTCTCAGATTTAGTTCTAAGGAAAACAACAGCAGTAAATAAAATCAGCTCCCTCTATTCAACAGGCTACTTTTCAAAACAGCCTGGGATTACTGTTCATCCCCATCTTCAGTATGCCATGCTTACATGTTATTATAGCTCTTGACTCCATGTTGAGAATGCCAGACATTTTGCTCATTAAGAAACTCCCCTAGCTGATGTATGAAGCAGTGAGGAGCCCTTCCTATTGGCTCAGGCTGCCTACATTAGACTATCTTATAGCTGCAGAGGCACAAGCACAGGAGCATTTTTTACAAACACTAAGTATTTAATTTATTCAAGTGTGTGTGTGTGTGTGTGTGTGTGTGTGTGTGTGTGTGTGTGTGTGTATGTGTGCGACTGTATATATTGTATACATACTGATATACATGCATACATATCTCTCTCTCTGTATATGTATATATATATATATATATATATATATATAAACCAAAGGGGGAAAAAGACAAAGCAACCCAGTAAAAATTTCAAGAAAAACCTAGCCAAGCTAGAGTTTTCAGTGTGTGTGATACCTTCAACCTCCTGGTCCCTTATGGACATCAAGTGTTTCAGATACATGGGTTATGAATGTCCGTGACTTTTTTGCTTTTTAAGTAATTTTAAATAATGGGCCTGAATACAATCATAAAGAATTTAAAAGTAAAAAAGTCATGGGCATTTAGAACCCATATAGCTGAAATGATCCTTAAGGGGTCATTTACATGTATCCAATAGGTCTTCACTACAGGAGCTTGGCTGGGTTTTTCTTACAGTTACGTGGATGGTCAACAGGTGTGCGAGATCATAAAATTCATGGGGTAGGGGAATATGCCCTTGCCCTGATATTCTGTGTTATTGAACTAGGTGTATATAATTAGCAGGGGCTGTGGGGGCATAAGCCCCAATATGGGGCTTTTTCTCTATTTCTTTTTATTTTACATGCACTGAGGTTATTACTTGGGGTACAAATAGTAGCATGGCGATGTTTGTGTTCTCAATGTTTTGTGGTTGATGGAAATATTGACACTTGGGTCTTTTAATCACTTTCAGTAGACCCAATTTAATTATCTATATCTGGACTGCTCCTTAAAAATGTCATATGTTTTGTTTTTCATTAAACCTCTGAGGACTGCAGTAAAGTAATAACAATAGACAGCTGTGTTTCAGATTTAGTAGCATAAAAAACAAAAACAAAAGCAAAAAAAAAAAAAAAAAAAAGAAAAAACAATGCAAAGCTTGTTGAACTTTCTAAGGGTATGATGGCAATAGCTGTTTCTAGTTTGGTAATTTAAGCACAATTTTTTTCTTTGCCCTTGATTCTTGAGCCAACAGGTTGAGAGGTATGTCAGGGTTGCACACTCTATTCTTCAGATGAGAAGATGCATTCATGTATGGCATTTATGTATTTATCATACATGGTACTGTAATCAAACATCTGAGGTGTTCAGCCATAGTCAGACAAGTAGCTGTATTGAATAGTATGAGGGTGATATATTTGACAAAAATTACAGTATGCTTCCAAGGGAGGGATTGCAGTGTAAGTAAAGTATTACATTGTCCATCATTTTTTTTTTCACTTTCCATCACTGTCAAACATCCTCGCTGTATATAAAAAGTGACTGTTTTGGTCATATGAACAGGGTATGTTTGTATGTATGTGATTGCAACTCATCATTGAGACTGAGATATAGTGAGTAGCACTGCATTGCTTGGTTCTTAATTGAGTTTTTGGCTGTGATTCTTTCTGTGTGAGGTATGTATGTCCTCCCTGTCACTGTGTGGGCTTTATCCAGCTATATAATATCTGCCTCTGTTTTTTTTTTCCTTTCATCTCAAACTCTAGTGGATTGAACAGAAAAAAACATCTTTTTTGCAGGGGGTGTGAAGGCAGACACTACTCCCAGATAGAATTCACAAGCATTTATCTTTTTCAGATTATTGATGAACTACTATTTTGTTATCTTTGAACATTATGCTTTAAACACAACATATTTTTCCTTGTAAGAAAAAGATTAAGACTGATTTTTTCTTTAATCGTTTTTTTTTTTTTTGTTCAGGCCATCAATGGATCAAAATATTATGAAACAAACAGAAAACAAACCTCTAAGATGCACAACAGAGCATGGGAACCTAGCAGGCACTAGACCCCAGGCTTAATTCACTAACATCTTCCAAACTTTATGGACAGGAGTCTTGACCAGTTAATGTGCGAGAAAATGATAGGAAAAGTTAAAAAAGTAAAACAAAGTTTGAAAAAAAACAAGGAAAAGGTAATGTATCTTAGTACTGTGGAGAAAATGAGAGGTTACTGGGGAGTTGCATGTGTGTGGAACCTCTGTGTAACAAGGGAATCCATGGAATCCTTTGTTTATGGCTCCATTACACTTAATGTTGGCATTGTTGATTGTAGTCAGACATCTAAAGTGTACATAGTGAATAAGTGTCTATAAAGAGTGGATACTGAGGCACTCTGTGGATAAAAGTGAATTACCCCATATTTTGTTTCATCACAGGTAATGGTAATTGATCTACTGTAATTGAGCCCCATCCAATTAAACTCATCCATTTAGTTGCTTCCTACAGTTCTCACTTCCTTTCAAATCATCAGCCTCCACTGTTTCAAATCATGTCTGAGAATGGCTAATACAATGTCCTTTCACAGACCAGTGACATTAATGAATATGTGTTTGGCATGCAGAAAGCTTGCTTCTGTCATCTGAATATAACTACAGCTGTACTGCAGAATGATCCTGTCACATGCAGTAAAATCTTTGCAGTGTTTGCAGTTGTAACGCCTGTGCCCTGGCCCAGCAATCAAGAAGCCTCAATCCTCACCAAAGAGGGTGTCTCATAAGAGAGGAAAGGATAACAAATACACACATTAAAGCACAATTTCCCTTAAGTGCACACAGAGATCACAGTCAGTTTGGGGCTGGTTGCTCCTTTGCTCCCCAGGTCCCCAATAAGACTCCCCACTGGCACAGCTATAGGGTCCAGATCCCTGCCTAGCTGGCAAGCTAACCTCCAGTACCCTCCCTGTCCAACAAGTGCTTTGTGTCCCTGCCCAAGTAGCTGACACACACTTTGAGATAAGTATTTATACAGCTTCACAGACACTCCTGGGAAAGGCTGACACAGATTCTCCAGCTGTGCCCCTTTACCCAGACTATATGGTAGTAATTACTGCCACCACCAGCTAATAATTATCAGCTACCCAAAGGCCCTTAAAAAGGTGTCCAATTATTACTGTGCAATATTATTATTCAATAGTAGTTTAACGTAAGCAATCTTAAGGCTTTGGAAGGGCTTATTACAGGATCACTTATAAGCATGCAATGTACTCTAGAGCTTAATTATCTCTACATAAACCAGCCACGGTTAAGAGGGTTTAAAATATTTAATAATAAATACCAAAAACACAAGACAATACTACTACACCACAGTGCCATTCAAGAGTTCAGAGATCACACAGAAACGTAAAATAATTCAGTAGTACAGTTCTGCCATAACAGAAAAACACTTAGTCTAACTTTCTTCTAATTTCCTAGCTATTACTACAAGAAAGCATACTTCTAAGATAACTTGCTTACATAGAGCAAGGCAGTGCTGAGTTGAATGGTCAGATCAAAATGGTTAACAATCTCTGGTTCTCACTGTTTAAATTGAAACTCCAGTTCTGATAAACGTTACATCATCTTTTTCACCCTTCCTGGAGTTCCCAGGCTACACATTAACTGCATTTACATTATTTTGCACTAAGAGCAACAAACAACATTCCACATGTAACTTCTGGTCATTAACTTTAGCCTTAAAACAACAGGCAGGAAGCTTACTCCAGACTCATCAACTCCAAATTCTAACTTCAAAGGAATAGACATAAAGTAATTTTAATTTCAAAGGACCAAAAATAAATGCCAGTTTTCCTTACAGCAGATGGCAATGTTGCCACATTGTTGAAACAGCATTTATTTACATTTAAAACACAAGCCTGTATTTTACATTTATATTTACACATGCCAGAATTATGTATCAAATTCTATTTGACTAAGCTGGCAGTCTTCACCCATCTCTATCAGTCTTCACCCCCCCCCCCCGGAGAACTCAAGCTAGTTTTTCAAGTGACCCTTGAGAAATGCCGCTTGAGAGGGCTAGGTCTATCTAAGTGTACCTCACCCCATTCCCTGTCTTGAGAGCCCATCTGCATTGGCATTGCTAATCCCACTGCAGTGCTGCACTGACATATCATATGCTTGCAACCCCAGGCTCCATCTTAGCAACTGGCATTTTGCTGATTGGCTCTGTTTAACCATATTAGGGGTTGTGATCTGTCATTACAGTGAATTTTCTTCCATACACATAAGGCTGAAGTTTCTGCAGTGTCCACACTATGGCTAGACATTCCTTTTCTACAGCTGCATAGCATTCCTCCCTGGGTTGGAGCCAACGACTGAGATAAACCACTGGGTGCTCTTCCCCCTCTGAAGAAATCTGGCTAAGTATACCCCCCACCCCATAGTCTGAAGCATCCACTTGCACAATGAATTATTTGCTGTAATCTGGACTGGCTAACACAGGGGGTCCTCCCAAAGCTTCTTTAAGCTTCTGGAATGCCTGCTCACATGCTGGGGTCCACACTACCTTCTCTGGCCTGTTCTTCCTTGTCAGGTCTGTGAAGGGGCGCAGCTATGCTACTATAACTGGGGCCAACGTTTCTGTAGTACCCTGCTGTCCCTAAAAATGCCCTCACCTGCTTGTTAGTAACAGGTGCAGACCATGCCTGAATGGCTTCCACTTTTTCAGGTTCTGGCCTTATCTTACCACTCCCCACTCTGTGTGTGTCCTAGGTAGGAGACCTCTGCCATTTCCACCTGACATTTACTCAGCAATGGTCAACCCTGCCTTTTGTAGTCTGCCCAGCACCTCCCTGACATGCTGAAGATACTCTGTCCAGGAATGGCTGTAGATGGCAATATCATCTAGGTAAGCAAGGGTAAACCCTTCTGCTCCTGCTAGGATATTATCTACCAGTCTCCAGAAAGTCACTGGGGCATTCTTCATCCCAAAGGGCATGTTTGTAAACTCATGCAAGCCAAAAGGGGTCACAAAGGCTGACTTCTCTCTAGCACTGGGAGTCAAGGGCACCTGCCAGTAACCCTTGGTAAGATCAATGGTTGTAAGATACTAAGCCCCACCCACCTGCTCTAGGACCTCATCTGTCCTAGGCATGGGGTAAGTATCCGACTCTGTGTGACTATTTAATTTCCTGTAATCCACACAGAACCTGGTGCGGCCATCCTTCTTTGGCACCTGCACCACTGGGGAGGCCCAGGGAATGTTGGACTCTTGAATCACCCTTAGTTCCAACATCTTCTGTACCTCTTCCCTCAGAGTCTGTCTGACTCTCTCAAGCACCCTATAATGGGCCTGTCTAATAGGCCATTGGGGTCCTGTATCCACCTGGTGCTGAACCAGGTGGGTGCACCCTGGTTTCCCAGTGAACATGTCCCCAAATTCCTGCAACCCTGCTCAGATTTCTCAAACCTGGGTAGGAGATAGCTGCTGGGACATTGCTACCCCTTCCACTGAGGTGTCAGCCTGAGCCTCACTGAGGAGATCAGTCCCCAGATCTCCCTCAGACTCCTCCTGCAATCCACTGCAAATGCTCAGCACAAGGGCCTCCCTATCATGGTAAGGTTTCATCATGTTAACATGGTACAATTTGTGCCCCTGCTATCTGCCTAGCAGTTCCACCATGTAGTTAACATCACTTACCTTTCTTACCACCTTGTAGGGACCCTCCCAAGCTGCTTGCAGCTTGTTGTGTCTGACAGGAATGAGGACCATTACCTGCTGCCCCACAGCATACTCTCTAGCTCAAGCATTCCTGTCATACCACACCTTTTTCTGTTGTTGGGCTTCTGCCAGGTTCTCCTGGGCCAAGCCCATGAGTCCCCTGAGCCTTGTCCTGAGGTTTAGGACGTATGCCACAACAGACTCCTTGTGAGTCTCGCACTCACCTTCCCACTCATCTCAAATTAAATCTAGAGGTCCCCTCACCCTATGGACAGTTCACTTTCTCCAGCCACAAACACGGGAACTGGATCTGCCAAGAGTATCACTGGCACCACCATACCCAGGGTCAGATGTGGTACTAGTCACTGACTGTGACTAGTGTCTACTGGACCCATGTCCCTCACAGGACCATCCAGGACCACATGTCCATGGCCTGCCACATCTTGGTGTGGACAGCATCCTCCCTTCTGTAGTGCTGGAGGTACTGCTACTATGGCAGCATGAGTGTGCATGGCCACGTGGACTCTCAGCAGATGTTGTTGCTGACCTATGGCCACATGTCCAATGCACTACTCTCACCACATGTTCTAGCACAGACAATGTGCAGTCAAAACTGACAATATCTCAGCCCACCGTCTATCCACTATATCAGTGAATCAATACATGGTGTCACCAATGTGGTGGAGAGAGTCATGGATGTCAGACAGTGATGCATGCATGATCCTGAGCATCCATCTGTTGTTACATTTGGAATGTGCCTGTGCCTCCATAATGGACAGAAACATGCATTGAGTGACTTGTGATGTGACAACTGTGACATGTGGTAGATGGGCAACAGTCCTCCTTCGAGCACCCCTGTCAAAATGCCTGTGTGGGACCTCACCAGCTCTCTGGCTATGGCTAGTGCCTACACTCACTGATGTCATTGTTGCCACACTCTCCTGTTTGATACCACCACAGTGTGACTGTCCAATATCTGTGGCCGCAGAGGACTGGTATGTGTGGGCATACTGACTGTGTGCGGGGACAAAGGAGAAGGAAGTGATATGTCATCTCATGGGACAGATTCAGTCCCCAAAAACCCCACCTGTGCCTCACTATGGCAACCATCATCATCATCATCAGAGTCCAATGAGACACTGACATCAGGTTGTGAGGGGGACAGACTCCAACCCCCATGGTCACCTGTGATGAGGAAGACAAAATAAGTACATTACTACCTACACTATTATGTATGGTGATACACACACACACACACACACACACACACACACACACACACACACACTCACACACACACACACACACACACACACACACACACACACACACACACATACACACACACACACACAGGTGAGGTGCCACAACTGAATTACACATACCACACCTTATTTCTGATCCCATGCACAACCCAGACGACAACATACACAGACAAGGCAGGCCAATTAAACCACATGCACTGCCACTACATCCGGTTAATGTTGCCACTACTATACACCTGTGAGATAAACGAAATGTCAGTATATCTGATAGACCTACACCTAAAACACAGTGCATCCATTTTGAGCATACTGTTGGTCCCTGTATAGCAGACTGCATAGACCTTCACAAAAATAAGTGCAAATATGTTACAGCTCCTGCACATACACTATTGTGATTACTGATTCAATGAACGTCAGTTAACCCCTCCAAAAATGAACATACAAGTAGTGTACTCTGGCTAAGCATTATCAGTTGTATATACAGGAAAGTGGCAGCCCTTAACATTCTTAGAGTATATATGATCCATACAAAAACAGTATCACACTCACCAGGTACAGGATGCTGTACTCACCTGACATGCCTATGAAAATGTGAGGGAGAGGTATTGTCAGCAATACCAAATGTGGCATTGTTACTGGATAATATGTGCATAAATCAACATATACAGTAGGCACTGTGATACTGTCTACATTGCTGACATTCTGAATATGTGTGAACAGCTGTGCATTACAAACAACCCCACCCAATGCAGATTGACCTGATTTCTGTGTACTGGTATGCAGAGGCTGCCACAGTGATTGATACAGTATTACAGTGATGAATACAGGAGGCTTACCTGTATGCTCCTCTGCTGTGGATGCTGTGGCACCCACCTCCCTTATGTATGGAGTGATGGATGCTTGGGAGCTGATGGTTGATCCCAGGTTTCCCAGGAATTCCTCTGTGGCTGAGAGTGGTTCTACTACTGCAACCCCTCCACCAGTGGTAGCATGATCCCTGGCCATAGCAGTGTCCATTTGCCATTCAGCATTTACCATGTCTGTCACCCTGTGGCGGACCTGCTTGTAGCTTCTGTCCTGTAGCTCTACACGGTTGACTGCTGTGATGAGGTCAGCCAACACTGCTGCACGTTGATCACAATTCTGGTGAATTCTGGACAGCAGAATGTCATAATGCAGTCTGTGGCCATTCAGGATAACATAATTTTCCACAGCTAAATATGGCAGGTGCCTCAGGGGAACACATCATAGGACCACATATGCAGTAGCAATACTGGTTATGTCCCTGTGTGCCATGATGGAGTGTGTCTGTATGTCCCCACTCCTATCAATGCCATCTACTGTGGTGTGTCCCCTATGGGCAATATCCCAGTACCATGTCAGACAGCCACTGTACGACAAATAGGATTGTATTATTACAAGTGTATGGGGACATCCATGTGCCACAATGACAGACAGCACTGCAAATTTGTTCTAGGGTATCTACCTTGTAGGTGTCCTACTTCTCCAGTACACAGATGTCTACTGAGTGTGTACGTGTGCCTGATATATGGGATCATTTTGCCAGAAACATGTGGATGTCTGGCAAATGGTTGGGCAATAATTGATGGTTGTTCTTAGAATGTGGAGAATCTGGCTGTCACAAACCAGAACCCTCAGAAAACAGTTATACTACAGTAATATCTGTCACTGTATTCATACCCTTACTTTGTATGATTAATATGTACACTCTGTCACTGAGGTTGGGCCTGTGTCCCCCCACTATTAATGGCTATGACCTGCAGTCCTGCTGTACGCAGTTGCCAGGTATGGTAGCCATAGCTGTCAAGCGAAGAGATATGAATGTCGACAAAACAGTGACCTAGCCAGTGTACATCAGGGACATTCAGGAACAATGTCTGAATTATTCCAGTGTGACGGTCACAGACTGAGAGGAGTTGAATGACAGTAAATCATGTGATATGCCAGCTGTGTCCACCATTACTTACTGTCACTATGTCTAACACACAATCCAGCAGCATTCGTACAGGAGCCGACCATTGTAGGAGGGAGTGAGAGGGCCACAGCTGTGATCTAAGTCACAGTAGGCAGAGTTGAAAGGCAAGCCTGTAGCTGTTGGACAGCAGACTATCAACAACATGTCATTCCTAGAGATGTACTAGAGGCCTACTGTTGTAATCCCTGTTCCCCATAACTGCATCTTCCCATCTGCATCCCAACTTTATGAGGACTTGTAGTACATACCTGGTAGAGTGCTGTAATCCTTTTGTGCAGAAATTCTGAAGTAAAATGCTTCAGAAATTGCAGTCTGTCTTGGTAAAACAAGTTACATACCTGTTTACCATAGACAGATGCTTGTCTTTTGTAGTTAATGTTCAATAACAATTGCCTGTGAATCAATCTGTGACTCAGACTTACTAACTGGCATCCAGAACAGCTGAGGTGCACTTTCATTAGCCAATGACATGGCCCAACAGTACAATATTGAAGGACTTCATGTAGGGCTTGGCCCTTTCCTAGTGTTTGAGATGGATATTACTGAGGTGTGAAGACTACAGCATCACAGATGGTAGGTACAAATACTGTCCAGTGTTGGGATTGATGTGGTATGTCCACAGTTTTCATGCTATATTTGGGCATTATCAGATTATGTCTGACTATGTGGCAGTTCAGTGTTAAGCAATGTGGGTGGAGGTCAGTAAGAGGGAAGACACATGTGAGGGTCATATGTCATATACATCAGAATATGCATGCTACTGCAGAAGCTGCTGGTCTATCAGCTGTTTATGTTTGTAGGGGCATACTGTGACACATGTCCCTGTCGCTTAACCTTTGCCCCACCACCCATTTATGTATGAGTGTTATGTGGATCCCTTATTCTAGGGGATTGTGAGGTATGGTTGGTCTGTAGCTGGTAGTTGAACATACTGCTGCTTATGTTGCAGGCTGCAGCTTCTGCTTTTTGCCCAGGACTTATACTGAGGAATGTGAACACACTGAAGGACAGCAAGCTGTATGTGTCAGTGAGGGAGCAGTGTCAGCTCTGTTGTTACAGCAGAACTAGGGTGGGGGTATCCATAACAGTTCAGGTGAGGCATGTGCTTAAGGTACATATGTTATGTAACAGTGCCAGTCGGAGAGTGGTAGGTGACGTAGGTAGCCTATACATATTTGTGCAGTGTGTCCGTACCTACAGGCCTTTGACATGCTAACATGGTTAGCAGTGAATGCAGTTGCAGCAACCTGTTTTGGTTAAAATTACAGGACTCAGTCATTATTTGCTGTATTCACAAGCATGTAATTGAAGTGCAACACACTGGATTTGAACCCAGGACTGTGGATGGCAAAATGTACAGCATACTAGGAATTTGACAGACTGAGCTATTGAGTCAATACTGCGGCAGCTGTATTTGCAAGATATATGTGCATGCATACAGTCTGTTACACAGGATTTACATTAGCATGTGCGTTTGGATGGGTATGTCGTGTGACACTCAACTGTCTGTCATGATTTTCTAACCTTAATCTGCACTGACTTGTCAGTACATTAGTGCACAGAAAAAGTTTTGTGAAAATCGTGCCAAAAGTAGGTGGCACAACTATGGACATTCTGCAACAGTCTGTGCAGTTGACAGCTATACCTGCTATCCCAGGTCTCACGTACATCCATCATTATTTATATGGCTGTGTACTAGTTAGTTGTCTGCATCACAGCCCAAGTACACTACTAATTTTCCCATTATATGTACATGGAATGTGTCATTGACAATCAAGGTATGTTAATGGAAATACATGTTTTACTTCAGAGATGACTGGCCAAGTCGCCTAATGTGCTATGCTGTAGTTGACAAGGCCTCGTTTTGAGACTTGGCAGAGGGTGCTTATTTTGAAAATGTGCCTAACAGGGTCAGAAACAAAGAAGGTGATTAAGGCAGTTTTAAGCGATTTTGCGTGGAGCGTCGCACCGCTTATCTCCACTTAAATCCGTGCTACTTATAAAAAAAAGAAAAAAAAAAAAGGGTGATAGGAAAGTGGTGAAATGGGGGCAAGCAGGTGGAAAAACATACTGACAGGCAGGTAGGGATGTGCAGGAAGGGTATAGGAAAGGACCACAGCTCTCCATTTCTTATACAGCAACAGCTGTGCAGGTTGTAGAGACTTTGGAATTTGGAGCCTCTGAGGGCAACATAACTGTGCTGATTAATTCATTTAATAATTGATTGTGACTACTGGATGCAAGTGTGAAATGGAGAGCTATGTATGGGGAGATATTTTTTTTGTGAGGCAGGCGCCCTTTTTTTTAAGGTGAGAGTGGAATGTTGGGGAAGGGATATAGGTATGTGTGTGAAGGTAAGTTGGGTAGGAGACATTGCATTTGCAGACAAACAAGACAGCATACAAGGGTGGTGTGTGACACAAGAGGGGGGTAAACACCTTGGACGAGGAGGGTGTTGTGTAATCAGAGAGCCAGTCAGCAGCAGTGAGACTGAGCTCCCCACCCATTGGCAGTCAGCACTACTCCTTCACTACCCCAAATATGGCTGTGATGGAGGCTAGGCACCAGGGCCATCTTACCCCTCCAGGTTGTCAAGTCTGCCCTCAATCTGCCACAGACGATTCTCATAGCCATGATGCACAATCCTGCATACCACCACTGGTAGCTGTTCCTTGGTGCCAACCCCCCTACACCTCCTCTCCTGAGGGGACAGGCCCTGTCCCCCTGAGGCAGTTACACCCCTAGGTGGTGCAGGGCCAGCAGACGGGGCTACACCAGCTTGGTTCCCAGACATGCTGGGATCTGGTACCACGGCCGGCTGAAGTAGGGTAGGCAGATCGCCAGGAACCAGCCTACCCAGTTGAGCTGTGGTGTTGGGGTATTTCAAAGTGTACAGGTTAGTAATAAACATAACATTTAGTTAGTTATAACAGCATGCCAGAACTTTGCAAATAACCTAGTAACATAACATTGCATATTATATGGAACACATCAATATGTGAGATAACAGTCAGTATATTAACAAAATGCCAGTAACAGTTACAGCATAAGGCCAACAACATAGGTAATTCAACAAGGTACATTAGTATGCAACCATAGGTTCATAGGTTCATAGGTAGGTACTAGGCTATCGGCCCTTGGGCCTATACAAGCCCAGCCAAAAAGGTACCCTGGCTTTTGCCACCCAAGAAAATTATTTTCCTGTGCCACTGTCAAGCAGAGCCACAGAAGTGATCCCCGGGGTGAATTTCCTATTTCCAATTCAAACACCAAGATTTTTTCTTGACGAGTGCTAATGAGGAGCTTTGTTTGATATAGATAGGTAGTTTATTGCAGAGTATGGAAAGTCTCTGGAACAGGAATCTATCCCTCCTGCATGTTCTGCTTATTGTGGTGACAAGATTTAGGTCCCTACAGTGTCTAGCTCAGAGGGATTGGGATTTCTTTAAGTGGAGCATGTCCAACATCTCTGGGTTTGACATAGCTTTGCATGTTAGGCAGAGATCACCTCTGAGTAGGTGATATGCAACGGAGTAAAGCTGGAGTTTTTTGAGACAGTCTGCATAGGGCATCTGTTTGAGGCCAGTAATCCTCTTTGTGAGGTATTTCTGTGGCCTTTCCAGTTGTTGTAGATGTCTTGCGAGGTACATACCAAAATGGGCGTCCATTGTAATACATAACAATAATAAAACACAAGGCCCAACATAATGTTTTAAGAAGAACATATGCTGATAGTAAACCATAACAGATGTATAACAATAATACATTATGATGCAGATAAGGTGTGAGGGAGAGAGAGATACAGTCCATTAATACCAGTATAGGCTATATTGTTAGCAACAGTACTCTTATATACTTTCTTAGGTCTGCCCTTCCTTTATGTATACATGTGCCCTATAGCTTCTGTAGCACATACAAACCTGTCAAGCTATCTGCATGGGTCAGTTTGGGCCAAGCTGTAACACCTACAGGTACACAACTACAGAGAGCCATTACATGTCTGGGGGACAGATATGACTACCAAGATGTACTGTGGAGTGATGTAGTGTGAGTGTACTATTGACATAAATCATGTCCATGACAGATCTGTGACAGAGGGATTAGGTAACAGTGATCACACTCTGTGACAGCGTGACACTTGAGAGACATGTATTGTGCACAGTACAGAGAGTTTACGACTATCATGCCATCCTTGGCAGGCATGGGGTTAGACTATCAGTAGACATTCACAGACACACCAGGCATACAACCATACCAAGATTACACAGTTTATTTATTGTATTAACTTTTATTAGTACTGTACTTGGTGTCTTTATTTTCTGATCACATTGCTAAGCAATGCTGTTAACACTCTTACATCTGAACACACAAATTATTCACACATTCTAAGGTCTACTGCAGCCATTTATTTACCTGTAATTCCGGTGGGAAGAACATCTGTTATCAATACATAAGCGATACAAAAATATTTACTAGTACTTGTCACTGGACTCGAACCCTGGTCTGTGTGTGACAAAATGTACATCAGACCTAGCATTTATCAAACTGAGCTACTGAGCCACTGCTGCATACTGATTGACTGATATTTGCCAAGAGCTCACCTGCTAACAAAATATGACTTAGTAATAGAAGTAGATTTTTATACAAGACTGCACTAACAGTTGAACACACATGCATGAGATTAATGCATGAGAGAGATAATAGGTGAACTGTATAATAATACATAGAATGCAGGTGTGTACAATGTACCCCTAATGAGTGGAAATATCTGTGATGTGTACAAACCATATCGGAGTGCTGGGTTGACTACCTGATCTATATACAGTTGCAGATGGTATATTTGAAGTCTACAGCTATTACAGTTTCATACTTGCCTGCAGCAGCATAACTAAGTTCAGGAATGCATATAGCTGAAATGCAATGTTTAACACAAGACAATCCTGATATACACAATATACCTTGGGTGTTCCTATTATTGCTTCAGATCTTAGTGCAGAACAAATATCATATGCATCTTGTATTACAACTCCAAATCTACAGTTAAGCAGAATGCTCTTTATTAGCTAACAGTGAATCACTTAGTGGTATTCTTTGTGTTTCTAGTCCACAGCAGATGTAATAGTCGATTTCATGAACAACAAAAATACACACATATTGCAAAACACAGCTTTATTAGGGGTGACTTCATGCACTGATTGGTATATTTTTCCAGTCTTTATTGCAAAACAGTTCATATAATGCAGGTGTTTCAATACAGCTGGAATTCCATAATTAATTCAGTAGAAACTTTATTTCCTTAACATTCTCAGGTTTCATGCTTTCATCTTTATTGAACTATACCTGGCATTACTCACGTATTGCAGTTCAGCTCTATGACCACATTCGTTACAGTACAATCAACAATGCATATAACTAATGGCAGTTAATACACTACTCCTTCTTGCTTGTATGACTATAGACTGCAAGATACATCTGTCCTTACCAAACTCATGGTGCAACATGGCCAGGCACCCTGCATGTGCCTCTAGGTTGCGAGCTCTCTCCTCTGCAGCTGTAGGGAGTGAAGCAGACCATTATGCATACCTGTCTATTACACATTCAGATTAGATATTGGAAAAACAATGGAAACAGTACTTACAAACTTGTGGGGCATTCCCATCTTGAGCATCCTGGACCCAGTTGTCCAGAAGTCCCCTCTTCCATTGCTTGACATCGTCAAAATGATGATGGACCTGCTCATTGTTGTGGGGGATACCTGTAGCACTGGTGAGATTATGTGCCAGCCAGTCCCAGGCTTTTGATTTGTACTCTGATCCCTGGTTCTGGCCCTGCAGCAGCCAGACATCATGGTCTTTCATAAGGACTCCAACCATGACCCTAGACTCCAGAATGCCCCACTGCTGCACCCAGAAGCATGCACCCTCTCCAACACCTCTCATAGCTCCTGCCAGGTTCAAACTCCAAATGGTTCTGTTGTTTAGCCATTAGCCTAGTACACACCTATGAACCTATCTATTCCCACCTGTTGCACTTAAATAAGCCTGTTTCCCTCCCCTTTACTGCCATTGGGCAATTTTTAAAAATGTGATGCCTGGCTTAGCACCTCGCAAACCCGCTGAGCAGTGCTTAAACTGGCAATGCTCTGCAATGCTTAGTGATG
>NC_056736.1:100762564-100790064 GCF_019279795.1 Protopterus annectens
ATTGTTTAGGAGAAGCAACTTTTAGCACCATACTCCATCAACAGTCAATAGGACCCCTTCCCTTGCTTCAGGCAAGTAATTCTATAGCAAGGTGCTGCTCATTTAAATGTTAGCCATTACTTTAGGACAGCACACTATATATATGCAACAGAAGATGGGAAAATTATAACATTCCTTGAACTGTTCAGATATTGACAAACAATTTGTCTTTACCTGTTAACCAGTATTTACTATTACTTATGACAATAATGGCACTTGCAATATTCTATAAGTGATTACATGTCTTTTCGTTGAATCACATTTGATTGAATTTCAAATTGAAAATGTGCTGAAACTCATTCCACTGAAAACATATTTTGTTGACTCACACTTTGAAGAAAACATATAGAGCAAAAGTGTTTTCTACATGGAGAAAAGTCCTGCCCCTCATACCCTGTATAATTGCCTTTTCTCTACCACCCATTATAGAATACAACGCCCCATTTGGTATGTACTTCTTAAGACATCTGCAACAACTAGAAAGGCTGCAGAAATACCTCACTAAAAGAATCACAGGCCTAAAGCAGATGCCCTATGCTGACCGCCTTAAAAAACTCCAGCTATACTCTGTCACATATCGTCTACTCAGAGGCGATCTCTGCTTAACATACAAGGCCATGTCAAACCCAGAGCTGTTGGACATGCCACACTTAAAAAAATCCCAGTCCCTCAGAGCCACATCCAGAGATCTAAACCTTGTCATCACAATAAACAAAACATGCTGGAGGGATAGGTTCCTGACCCAGAGACTCCCCAGACTCTGGAATAGACTGCCAATACATGTCAAGCAGAGCGGTTCTTTGGCCCTTTTCAAAAGGAACCTTGATGATTGGATGGGAGAAAGGAAATTCATCCTGGGGATCACGTCATTCCTGTCAGCTAGACAGGGGTCCAGGGAAGTAAATAGTGTGGGAAGAAATAGCCAGGGAATTGTTATGGCTAGGCTTATATAGGCCGTAGGGCTGATAGCCTAGTACCAACCTATGAACCTATAAAATGTCACAGCTTGTCAGACTTTACTAGTCTAGGAAGCACTGAAAGGTCCCATAGGGAATTATTCCAAAATTAGACCTTAGAAATAGTCATACTATAGCTGTTGCACTTAGATTCAACCTTTTGTAAAGTCATACATTTTTGCAAATCAAAAATTAGCTATGAGGCTCAGTCTTCTTTTACACTGTAACTTTCTACAGCCTTTGAAGCTGATAAGAAAAAACAAGTTAAGCAAAGGAAGAAAGCATGTCCGAATCTATGCAATTGATTATGGTAGTTTACATTGGATTTAAATGCTCACATCAGTTATAGACACAGATAGTATTGATATGGTATTGTTTGTACTCAGGATGTTAGTGTTTGCATGTTTCCCTCTATCAAGTATATTCAAGGTTAATTGAAAAATATGTCCAGGATTCATCTCAGTTTGAATGCTTTGAAGAAGATGTTCTAAAACTGATGGCAAGATTTTTATAACAAACATGTCTAAAATCCTTCTTAAATTCGAGGCTGCTTAATGATACTTGACAGGTAGTGATGTCATTGTTGCTGTTACTATTTAAATGTTGATGTTCTTGACTGCCTGTTGATGTCTGATGAAGCGTTGTAACAAACGTGAAAGCGCTTACCTAACTGCAGTCCTTTTTCTTGTTTTTAGCTATTAAATATTGGATTTTATCGCTTGTTTTATGGAGTTTTTGGGTCATTATTGAATATACAGCGCATGGTGCACTCTTCAGCTATTTTTGTTCTTGTTTGTACCCTTTTGAACTGAAGGTGCTCTACCCAGCAGCATTTGTTTTTTACTTGGATTGCTGTCGTTCATTTTGCTGCTAGGACATGGCTGTTACCTCGGTTAATTTAGCTAGTGCCCTAGATGTGGAAAGTTTTACTAACATGGAGACTTTGGTTGCCATGTCAGCTAACCCACTGTTTAAATTGACGGTTAGCGATCTGAACAATGATGTGAACATTGCTAGCAATTTTAAGCACAACATGGATGTTATTTTAGTTACCAGGAAACTTGAGAACAAGTTACAAAGACTCTGCAATGTGCATTGGCAGAAACTGCACATGGAAGCCAATCTTCATTTTAAGTTAGTTCCTAGGGGCTTAAGGGTGTTGAAGATGCCCACATTTGGCACCACGCAGCCGGAACTTTTGGCCAGATGGCAGAAATTGAATCTTGATACTAGTTTTACATATATCAAGATTCTTATCGAGCACTATGAAATCGTGATACGTGATTTGACAACGGAGGTTTTGAAATTGGAGAATGAGCTGATTGAGCTTTTGGGACACTGTGAACTAACGTCATTTATTAATGATTTGAAGCTCATGCTCACTTCCATTGACACCAGGTCCTTGCAGGATAAAAAGAAGAAGCTTGAGAGGGATTTTATAGATTTTCAGAAGGGCCAGGTCTTCTCCTGGCCCCGTGATCAAGCTTACAATACTGCCAACAAGGTGAGCAACACTCATCACTCTAATGCTGATAATACGAGAATCTCTAATTTTCACGCTCCACAAGGAGTTTTTGCTCCTATGGCTAAAGACAACATTGAATGCACAGCTGATTCTTCTGGTGAGACGTGTCTGGATTCTGGCAAGGGATCTGCCCCCGATATGACGTCGACAGGAAGTACGGATGATGGAGCCGCCCCGTCTCTTTCCGCTTGTTTAAACTTTGCTGATGGCAATATTCCTTCAATGAACAAACCACGACAGGTCGTCATTGAAGCTCTTGTCCATGCTGATGAACACAATAATACCGTCACGAAGCCACAAGGTGTTCCTGAAACGAACATAATGAGAGATACGCGTCCCAAGCGTCCGCCCATTGATTTCAATACCATTACAGCTGAAGAGGAGGTTGTTGGTATAGGTGAAGGCTACCCTTCTTTTCCGTTGCCCTTCAAACCGTTCGAGAAACGGACTTGGTCTCCACAAGGCAGGGCTGTAAAGAGGAAACATACAGAGGATGCCTCCCAACAAATGAAGAGAACATTGAGATGAATTCCCATGAACTTGTTGTGAATATTTCTAGGTATGTATTGAACCCCCATGAATTATCTGTTTTAAACAGAGGTTTAGGTTTTATACCTTCTAGTTGCAATGAACTTACTGACATTATTGTAGATATTAAGCTCTTTACCAGGAACTTAAGTTTAAAAATGCTTTATGGCAATGTTGCAAATGAAACTGGGGTCAACACACATAATGTATTTAGGAAGCCTTCCACTTTTATGCCTCAGCAACATCCGTTGCTGGAGGCATTTGAGCAAGCTTGCGAGAATGACATTTTTGAGTTGTACAATGATCATGGGATCAAACCTTAATTTTTTAATACAACCTCTGATGAAAGGGAGGCGATTATCAGCTTGAGAAATAATGATTTGATTACGATCAGGCAAGCTGATAAAGGAGGCGCAGTGGTCATTATGGATAGTTCAATGTATTGTGAAAAAATGGAAACTATGTTAGCTGATAGTACTACCTATTTCCCTTTGCATAACTATGAACATAATGACTTAATTAGAAAAGTACATGGTTACCTATATGATTTGTTTTTAACTAATGTCATTGACAATGACTTGTACGTTTATTTCTTGGTTGATAGTCCCTTAGTTCCCTCGTTTAGGGGTCTTCCCAAGATTCACAAGGAACCTTGGAATCCGCCTTTGAGGCCCATCGTATCCAGCAGAGGATGGCTCACTGAGCCCCTCTCTATTTATTTGGATAAAATGTTCAAACCCATTGTTATGGGGGTTGACCAGGTTCTAAGGGACACAACGCATTTCCTTGAGAATTTGTCAGTATTTGTAGACTCTTCTCTTTTTGACACCAATGATCTATTAGTAACGCTTGATGTCAAGTCACTATTTACCTCCATACCAAATGATATTGGTATGGAATTTATTAGGTTATTTTTAGTAAAGAACAACATTTCCAATGATAAGATATGTAGATGGATGTCACTCTTGGAACTTGTATTGGAAAATAATGTACTGTTATATGATAAGCGCTACTACTTACAGACAAAAGGAGTGGCAATGGGCACCCCATGTGCCAACGCCTATGCCAACTTGGTGTTGGCACACTGGGAAGACACTTGTGTCCTTAACAATAATGATGTTTTTGGTGGGTACTTGAAATATTACAATAGGTTTGTAGATGATGTCTTTATTGTATGGGGCAGTACAATTGAATGTCTGATGGAATTTGTGACCTATTTAAATGCCACCACTGAATTTCTTTGTTTTGATTGTTCCTATTCGTTTGATGCTATCGAGTTTCTAGATGTTAGAGTAGTGATGGCTCCTAATGGCTTTGATACAGAGCTTTATAGGAAGCCTTGCTGGAAGAACAATCTCTTGCACCGTAACAGTATGCATCCCAAACATGTACATAGGAATATAGTCAAGAATCAAATCTTGAGAGTGTCTAGGTTAACCACCCAGGATACCGCCTTTGAACATAGTAAGTCACAATTAACAGAGAACTTTATATCTAGAGGTTACAACAGCCATGAGGTTTATAATGACATCAGAGAAGGTGACGTTTTGAGATTAGATTCTGGAGTTCCCTTGATGAGAAGAGGTGGTCATAGACCGAGACCTACCATTAAACATGATAACCGTCAAGTTAATAGAATAACAATACCCTACACCAACAGGAACAAACAAATCACAAGGATCCTTAATAATAACTGGAAACTGCTACTTTTGGATGATAGAATTAGGGATCTTGTGGATGTAACACCTCGCATTGCATATAGGAACATGCTATCTCTTAATAGGCTATTATGTTATGACAGCAGTTCCAAAGGGCTTAGACAGTCTGACAGATGTGGCACCTTTCCTTGCCGTTCTTGTAACCAATGTAAATACATAGATAGTTCCAATAGTTTCATCCATCCAGTGACGAGACGCAGCTATGTGTTTAAACACTATGCTGATTGTAGATCTATCAATGCTATCTACATAGCTGAATGTCAACAGTGTAAACAATTCTATGTAGGCAAGACGAATAGAAGCTTACGAGAGCGTATAAGAGAGCATATATATGCTGTTGACAGGAGTAACACTACAAATGCTTTAGCACAACATGTCATTGCACATGGACCCTCACATACTTTTAAGTTTAAGGTTTTAGAATTAGTCATGAGGATGGATAGGTTGGGTAATATTAGGAACTCCACTGAAGAAAAGGAAGGAAAGTGGATTCTAAAACTACAAGCCCATAGATATGGGCTTAATGACAGAATTACACTTAAGCCATATTTGGCTAGTAGACCTTTAAGACATTAGTTTTCATATGTTTATTACACATTTTTTAATAATATAATACATATGATATGTGCGTTTTAGATTTAGTATTAAACCAACATTGTTAGTGTTGAGAATTAATTAATGTATGTATTTTTAACTATTCTCGTTCATTTTGATTTGCCTTAACTTAACAGGTAGTGATGTCATTGTTGCTGTTACTATTTAAATGTTGATGTTCTTGACTGCCTGTTGATGTCTGATGAAGCGTTGTAACAAACGTGAAAGCGCTTACCTAACTGCAGTCCTTTTTCTTGTTTTTAGCTATTAAATATTGGATTTTATCGCTTGTTTTATGGAGTTTTTGGGTCATTATTGAATATACAGCGCATGGTGCACTCTTCAGCTATTTTTGTTCTTGTTTGTACCCTTTTGAACTGAAGGTGCTCTACCCAGCAGCATTTGTTTTTTACTTGAGTCAGATGCTAGTTGCTCTGCTATTTTATCAATCATAACATTCCTTTGTTTTCATCTCCTTATTAATGAATTTAATCAAAATAATTAGCATTTCTTCTTCTTCTTATCCTCCTTTCTATCCTTACTTCACATCCCTTCCTATTTACTCCCACCCCAAAATCCCCAGATTTCCTCCCCACCACTGTCTTTTCCTTGTCCTCTCTAAATATGATCAAAGTGATATCAGCTGTCGTTCATTATTTGTTTCATGAACTTTCTATTCTCTGCATAGTGTCTCTGTGTTTATAAGGGAATATTTCTATGCTACCTACTAGGGTTACACAGGGTGAGGGAACTTCCTTTCTTAGTTTGAATTTCGATAATGGAAGTCTTCAAGCTAAAAAAGCATAAGTACAGTTTAATATGACTAACAGTAAACTTTGAAAGTGATTGTTACATGTTTAAAGCACATTTTGAAGGGGGGCAAGTGTCTTCACCCCCTACAATAGGGGAGTTGTACCACCCCATATTCCAGCTACTGTAATTACATATACTACTTTAAGACTGCATTACCTCACAAATGAGTGAATACTCGGACATACATCTGTTTTAAATTTAGTATATATATTTCTCCATAATCACACTTAAATTCTTGTTCTGAGGCTCACAGTTATGATTCTATAACATATAATGGAAACTTAAGCAAAGGCTAATAAGCATATGTTCTTTTTCTTGAATTTGTTTTTCCTTTGTTAAGTTCAGACAAATTCATGTAAGTCTATCTAACCTATTAGTTTTACATTCACAACTGGGAGGTAGCTGATTCGGTCTACTGTTTTTGTCTCCACATTATTGCTTTACTCTTTCCCGTTCTCTATTTTTTCTAGTAACCCTCGACACTAAACTCCCTTTTGTCAAGCAACCACAGGAAATCTTCTTCTGTATGTACTGAATATTGTTCTGGTGCATGTTTCTTGTGATTCCCCCATTCAAAATATAATCAGTAAAAAGGTCACACAGAAAAAACAATCAGTAAAAACCAAAAGAAAAATCTAGCAAGTCTAGATGCTCCACTGTGTGATTTATTAAACCTCTTGTATTAGAGGCAACATGGGATATATGCAAATGACCCTTTAAGGACATCATGTCTGGGGAGCACATTATAATTGGGGGAGCTGGCATAATGGTTAAGGTGTTTACCTTACAAACACAAGGTGCAGGGTTTGATTCTCACATGGGGTAATTGGCTAGGCTTAAAATGGCCCACAAGGGCAGTAAGCCTAGTACTAATCTATGAACCTATCAGGTGTTTCAGCTATATGGCATTTTTGAATGTCCATGAGCTTTTTCTTTTTAAGTCTATTTAGGGACAAATTCAGGTCAATAAAGCCAAAACCTCACTAGCTGTGGACATGCATGTTTCAGCCTTTTTTGCCGTCATCAGCACAGCATAAGTGGAATGTCTGGCTAACCTTTAGAAACACAGGGTTATTGTACCCAGTGTATGACAGGGTCATTTGCGTATATCCCATGTTGCCTCTAATACAAGAGGTTTATGGAATCATAGAGTGGAAAGTCTAGCCTTCCTAGATTTTTCTTTTTGTTTTTAATGATTGTTTTTTTTGCGTGACCTTGTTAATCATTGTTTTAATTTGTCGGTTGGGATATTTTGCAGACACCCTAATGGTTATGGATATCAGATGGGTACAACAACCCTGTGTTTCTAAAGGTTAGCCAAACCAAACATTACACTTATGCTGTGTTGATGATGAAACATACATGGTTACAGCTAGTGTGGTTTGGCTTTATTTGATTGAGTCTGTCTATGAATAAACGTAAGAAGTAAAAAGTCATGAACATTCAGAAAAGCCATATAGCTGAAACACCTAATTTCCTTAAAGGGTCATTTGCATATATCCCATATTACCTCCACTACAAGAGTTTTAATCAGACGGTGGAAAGTCAAGCCTTGCTAGATTTTTCTTTTGTTTTTTACCCTGTCAAAATATAAGCAACTCATATACTTACATATTTGTTATTATTCAATTTCTCTACTTTTTCTGTGATTAAATCTTCTAAGCTGGAATATCTCTGAGTTATATAAAACAATCAAAAGAGCTAGATTATCTTACCATTTTAATCTTGTTAATACGGACATTATTCTTCTACAGGAATCATATCAGTGAAGATTGCAATCACTAAATGTGGAAAATACGGCCCAGACTGCAGAATCCTTTATAAACGCATTCTATGAACACCTTCAGGAATGCATGGATCATGCAATCCCAAATAAAACCAAGACCCAATCCTCCAAAGGCAGACATCCTGTCTGGTGGACCCCAGCCATAAACAAACTATACAATAGAAGGAGGAAGCTACTACATGATACAGCAAAATCCCAAAAAGAGAAGGCATCACTGATCAGTGTTGGCAAAAAATTACGGGCACTCATAAAATCGTCTAAGGCCAGCTTCGAGAGAAAAATTGCACAGGACACTAAGGATAATCACAAGGCTTTCTTTAGTTATGTTAGAAACCTGGGTGGGAATTCCCAGATATGCTCAGAATTAGTCCAAAATGACAAAAAATACACCGAACCCACAGACATTGCCAACATCCTAGCTGACAGGTTCAGCGCAAACTCCACCCCCCCCACCAAAAGGGCAAATATCTATCCCAGCAGAGTGCTGCCCCCTGACATCTCAGATGCTCAGGTAAGAGCCACCCTCTCCAAAGAAAAAAACACAGCATCAATGGGACCAGACGGTGTCCCGGGCTGCATCCTACATGAACTCCAAGAAGAGCTAAACCCATACATAAAACTACTGTTCAGTCTCAGCCTTACCACAGGATATGTACCCAAAGAGTGGCGTACAGCAACAGTGGTCCCTCTCCACAAAGGTGGTGCCTCAACGGATCCTGGAAACTATCGCCCCATAAGCCTGACTAGCTTGGTCTGCAAAGCTATGGAAAGGATCATCATGGACCTCATAAAAAAAGATATTGGGGACCTACAGACACTGGATCCTACCCAGTTCAGCTTTGTTAATGGCAGATCCTGCCTCTTAAACCTGGTCGATTTCTTTGAAATAGTTACCATGGCCATTGACGAGGGGAAGGTGGTCCACACAGCCTACCTGGACCTCGCAAAAGCCTTTGATACAATACCCCACTCGGGCATTATAGATAAGCTCACCAGCTTAAATATAAACCCCTATGTCACTAGATAGGTTGCAAACTGGCTCAAGGACAGAATCCACATGGTTAGAATTGCTGGAGCCATGTCAGACTCCAAACCAGTTACAAGTGGCGTCCCACAAGGCTCAGTCCTGGGACCTCTCCTGTTCGGTATATATTTCTCGGAGGTACAGGCCAACATGGAAGGACTGTGGCTGACCAAGTTCGCAGATGACTGCAAACTGGGCACTATAATCGACTCTCCAGCCGACACAAGCATCCTCCAAAAGGGCCTCATAGAAACAGACAACTGGTGCCAGAGCCATGGCCTCAAGCTAAACGCCAAAAAGTGTATAGTCATCCCCTTTGGCAAAAACAAAGTGCCCACGAATTGCCACATAGGTGGTAATCCATTAAGTACGGAAGAAGTAATTGGGGACCTGGGGACCCAAGTTGATAGCAATCTCTCATTTGACAACCACGTGGCCAAAGTGGTTAGAAAAACATTTTATATAGCCCACCTAATCATGAAAGGATTCACATCTAGATCAGGGGAGGTCATCGTGCCTCTTTACTCATCCCTCATCAGGCCCATAATTGAGTACAATGCCCCTTTTGGGATGTACCTTACCAGACACCTGCAGCAACTGGAAAGACCCCAAAAGTACCTCACCAAGAGGATCAAAGGGCTCAAACAGATGCCATATGCTGCCCGGTTAAAGAAACTCCAGCTCTACTCAGTGGCATACCGCCTGCTCAGAGGCGATCTGTGCCTGACGTATAAAGCCATGTCTAACCCGAAATTAATGGACATGCTGCGCCTCAGAAAATCCAAATCCCATCGAGCTATGCGCTCGAGAGACTTGAACCTCAGCACTGAAATAAATAGGACATGCTGGAGGGACAGATTCATAACCCAGAGGCTCCCTTCACTCTGGAATAAAATCCCAGTCCAGGTTAGGCAGAGTCCCTCATTGACTCTCTTCAAGAGGAATCTTGATGAGTGGATGGGGGATCGTATGTTTACCCCGGGTATCACTTCTGTGTCACTGTTAGACAGAGGCACAGTATACTAACCTCGAAAAAGGGCATAGCAAAATTAAATTAAAATGGATGGCAAAAGCCAAACACACTCTGGCTAGGCTTATAAATGCCCTAGGGCAGATAGCCTAGTCTGAACCTATGAACCTATGAACCTATAAATAATGACAAGACATTTCAGTTTCACACCCATAGCATTCAGAATAAGTATGTTAATAATAAATCTGTTATTTTAACAAATTTCTAAGTATATAAAGGCAATAGGTGTGCATGATGTTGATCCTTGGTCCACCATTATATTTTAGATTTCTTGATTCTTGCACTAAGAGATTATTTGTAGGGGACGCAGTGGTTTATACACTATATTCTAACATCAGTAAGCTGATAAGATATATTCATGTGTATCTGTTATTTAGGTATTCATTCAGTTGCTTGCAATCAACTTAATACACACTGAGAGAATGTACAACGAATATCCTTTGTGCCAAGGTATCACCAATAAGTGCACAATTACCTCCTTCAATTGTATAAAAAAGAAAAATTTATTCCATAATACATAAATGTTAAGCGCTTTCACCCACTACACTGTGGGCTTCTTCAGAACATAATTGGTGAAAACACTACAGCTTAAATTCAAAAGTTGGCGCCAAAAGAAACTTTTTCTTTTAAAGCTGTATACACATACTGTTCCTACATCAGCATAAGAATAAATTCATTAATATATGTATAAACTCCTTAATACACTCATTTATTTCTAAATATCATACATAAAATCTATCTGCACAAACTATCGAGAGAATATATTTAATAAAATGTTCCTATAGAATTCATTAAAAAGAACATATATAAATAACTTTTCATGTCCTCATACATTGTAAACGCATTGAAAAATATTGTATAACCAAAATCATTGTTTCATATTATGCTAAATGCATAATGTGTGTTTGCCTGTAGTGCAACATTTTTTCCTATTATGATTATGTACAATGTGCACTACCCAAAATTTTAATATCAACAAATAAAAAACTGTAACCAAATTTATTGCATATATTATAACTTCCATATTATCTAATCTACTAAATATGTTTAACTAGAATTTTTTTAAAAATAATTAAATTTATTAAATTTGTCATATTGTAAACATTGGGAATGACACTACCTGTATCTATTGATGTTAATCAAATCTGTACCCCTTAGTATTAACTTATTTCATCTCCAAAATAGGTTTACAGGAAATGTGATCGGCGAGACCCGGTGGGGTGGTTGCATCTAAAAACAATTGCCACCATACTTCCTTGAACCCCAACAAGGTTTTGTGATCTCCCCCCCTGGGGTCCACTTTAATGATATCTAATATGGAAAATCTAAAATCATGTGTCTCTCCCACCCTCTCAATATGTCTGTATAAGGCACTGGTTGTGTCCTTCCTCCTAATACTATACATGTGATCATATATACGTTTTCTGAAACACTTCTCTGTTTTTCCTATATAATAACTCGCTATATATATATATATATATATATATATATATATATATATAAGCATTTTTGTATTACAGTTACCATATTTAAATCTCACTGTAATGTGGGATCCATTTTCTATTTTTATTCTCTCATTTTCTAAAATATACACACATTGATTACAAGTCCCACATTTTATGGTATGTTTCATATTATCTTTGTAGGCTCCCATCACTCCTGTTGATTGATTATGTTGTTCCAGATAACTTTTAATATTACGGAGAGGTGTTTTAGAAAATGTATATATGATCACATGTATAGTATTAGGAGGAAGGACACCACCAGTGCCTTATGCAGACATATTGAGAGGGTGGGAGAGACACGTGATTTTAGATTTGCCATATTAGATATCATTAAAGTGGACCCCAGGGGGGGAGATCACAAAACCTTGTTTGGGTTCAAGGAAGTGTGGTGGCAATTGTTTTTAGATGTGACCACCCCACCGGGTCTCAACGATCACATTTTCTGTAAACCTATTTTGGAGATGAAATAGGTTAACACTAGGGGGTACAGATTTGATTAACATCAATAGATACAGGTAGTGTCATTCCCAATGTTTACAATATGACATATTTAATACATTTAATTATTTAAAAAAAAATTCTAGTTAAATATATTTAGTAGATTAGATAATATGGAAGTTAAAATATATGCAATAAATTTGGTTACAGTTTTTTATTTGTTGATAATAAAATTTTGGGTAGTGCAGCATTGTACATAATCATAATTATAAGAAAATGTTGCACTACAGACAAACATACATTATGCATTTAGCATAATATGAAACAATGATTTTGGTTATACAATATTCTTCAATGTGTTTACAATGTATGAGGACGTGAAAAGTTATTTATATATGTTCTTTTTAATGAATTTTATAGGAACATTTTATTAAATATATTCTATCGATAGTTTGTGCAGATATATTTTATGTATGATATTTAGAAATAAATGAGTGTATTAAGGAGTTTATACATATATTAATGAATTTATTCTTATGCTGATGTAGGAACAGTATGTGTATACAGCTTTAAAAGAAAAAGTTTCTTTTGGCGCCAACATTTGAATTTAAGTTGTAATGTTTTCACCAATTATGTTCTGAAGAAGCCCATGGTGGTGCTGCGGTAGTGTTGTCACCTCACAGTTAGACGTTGTCCGTTCGATTCTCAGTTAGAGTGTCTTCTGTGTGGCGACATGCGTGGATGGGCGTTCCTTCATTGAAGGTTGTGCGTTAGGCCCGGCAAGCCAGCACGTAAAACTCTACTGCCAATCATTAGCGGACCGGAGTTCCGCTGTGGCGACCCCTAACTGGGAAAAGCCAAAAGACACAAAAAAAATGTTCTGAAGAAGCCCATAGTGTAGTGGGTGAAAGCGCTTAACATTTATGTATTATGGAATACATTTTTCTTTTTTATATAATTGAAGAAGGTAATCGTGCACTTATTGGTGATACCTTGGCACAAAGGATATTCGTTGTGCAATCAAACATCTTAGATGTGAAGTCACAGTCATATGAGTAGCTGCAATTGATGTGTGTGTGCACACGCGCATGTATGTGTGAATGTTTCTGTGTTTATAGATACTGGCAACTGTGTTTGACTTCTCAGAATGTCCTTGATTCTTTGCATGATAATTTGATCTGTTGCACTTAAGGTTTTTTTTTAGCAAATTAATGAGCATTGTAGTTATAAAATAAGGACAGGCATTTTGAATTTTAGACTTACTAGTCTTTAGAAAAAGTATGTGAATGCAAAGCATGTTATTCTAGTAACTTTCTAAGTATAAAACAGCAATAGCTGTCCATGAATTTGGTCCATTGTCTAACACCATTTTTAACTTTCTCTTTGACTCTTGAACTAAGACTTTGGAAGATATATGGGCTGCAGTGGATTGTCCACTGTACCCTAACATCAGTGAGTTAAGAAGGTACATTCCTATGTGGTAGTCATTTGTATATTTATTCATTAGTTTGATCACAATCACATATTTGACATATATTTAGCTGTAATTGGCAGTGACATTGTGAGGAGGGTGTAGATGCTGTCAATTCTCTCTGATTTCTCAGAATGTCCCTGATTTCTGTTTGATATGTCTAGTCTGATGCTTGACCATTCTGTGTTTTATTATTTTTTTGGCAAATCAGTAAATATTACAATCATTAAATGACAGACATTTGAGCCACAAACTTAATAGCCTTCAGAAAAGACACACTAATGCAAAGCCTGCTGCTGTTTCAGCTGTCTATGTATTTAATATCAATAGCTATCCCAAAATCTGACTCATTGACCACTATTATTTTTTAGCTTTCTTTTTGATTCTTAAGATTGAGAGCTATGGAGAGGGGATGTTGCAGTAGATTGCACGCTGTATGAACAGAGACAATGCATTTCTGTACGGCACTTGTTTATGTATTTGTTCATTCATTTAATTGCAAACATCTGAGGTGTGCAGTCACAGTCAAGAGTGGCTATAATCGAAGGTTACATGTATGTGTGAGTGTGTGTGCGTGGGGGGGGGGGTATATAGATTCCAGAAAGTGATCCTGATTTTGCAGAATTCCTCCAATTTTTTTTAGCATCATAGTTTGGTCTGTTCCTCATAAAAATCTGTATTTTATTCTGGCAAATCAGTGAGAATTACAGTCACTAAATAATGTGAGCCATTTGAATTTCAAGACTCAATAACTTTCAAAAAATGCTTATGCCAAACCTATGATTCTATCAACTTTCTAAGTACATTATGGCAATAGCTGTTTTTGATTTTTGCCCATTTCTGACATTCTTTTTAGCTTTCCCCTCAATTGTTGAGCTAAGAGGTTGAGAGGTATGTGGGTGAAGAGGGTTGCACACTGTACTCTGACAGCAGTGAGCTGAGAAGATACATTCCTGTGTGATAGCTATTTATTCATAATTTAACTGTAATCAGATATCTGGCTTGTACAGGCACAATAACTTAAGTAGTTGCAATTGATGGGTATAGTTGTTATCTGTGATGAAAATAACTATATGTTTATGAGTTGTACTGTATCTAAAAGTAGCATCTAGTCCATAGTTTCTTTCACTTTTCATCACAGATAAACATCAGCACTGCACATAATACGTCTGTTTGTGGGTATCTAGGCAGGATGTGTGTGATAGCGACTGAGCAGTGCTACAGTGAGTATTGCTGCTATATAACAATGCTTGACTCTCTGAGTTGTTGGCTATGATTCTTTTTGTGTGGAAGCTGCATAGACTCCATATTTCTATGTGGGTTCTTTCCAGGTGCACTAGGTTCTTCTTCTTCCAGAATTTCAGCTGTATAATACATGCCTCTGTTTTTTCTGCATTTATGTTCCTCCTGATTTAATACCAGTGGGGTATATAGGAGGAACTTTTTTCTTTTGAGGGGCGGGAAGATAGGATTTATATTTGTCAGTGTATTGAGGGATGATTAATTTGTTAGCCTTGAACACTGACCTTTGCACTCAACTTAGTTTTCCTTGAAAGAAAGATAAGAAATAACTTCTTTCCTTACTTATGAATTTTTGTTCAGGCCATCATTGGATCAAAGGGTTATAAAAAAAGTTCTAAGGTGCACCTCAGACCTTTATAATCTGATAGTTTCAAATCAGGCCTTTATTAACATGGTACATCTTAATGATAGAAGCCTAAACAAAGTGTTTCCCTTCCTTGAGGTTTTACCAGCCCTTGACCAAATAAACATGTGTAATTAAAGAAACATTTTTAGAGTGTAGAGACAACACTCTACATGCCTAACACCTGCTGGAGGGAAGTTATTAACAGTTTAACAGCCCCTCACCCTCCATAGGAACTGGCGCATATGTCCAAACCTACACCAAAGTACTATACGAGCATTTATATAGCTGCATGGAATCAGAAATACCCAACAGGACAAAATCATCCTCCTCAAGGAAGAGTAAACCTGAGTGGTGGACATCTGCAATAAAGAAACTCTATAATAAAAAGGGAAAAAATGCTGCCCAGGACCAAGAAGGAGCAGGTGCCTAATTGGAAGCAATCTCTCCTTAGCCTGAACAAGCAAGTAAGAGAACTAGTGAAATCCTCCAAAGTAAACTTTGATTCCAAACTGGCAACAACTACTAAAGACAATCATAAGGCCTTCTTCACACTCAGATCTGCTCCGAACTTGTGCTCAAGGATACCACATACACAAACGCTGTAGAAATAGCCAACCTGCTGGCAGATAAGTTCAGTGAAAACTTCACCCCTCTGTCCCCCGTCAGTAAAGCAGGACATCCCCAGCACCTGACCCCCTCCCCTTATTTCTAAGGAGAAAGTCATCACTGTCTTCTCAAAGGAAAAAAATATAGCCTCCATGGGGCCCATTAACATCCTAGGCTGCATCCTACATGAAGTCAGGCAGGAACTTGCAGCACCATTAGGCACCCTGTTCAACCAAATCCTGATTACTGGCTTCATCTCAGCCGAGTGGAGGAGCCACTGTCATCCCTTTGCACAATGGTGGAGTGTCCACCAGTCCAGGAAATTATAGACCTATCAGCCTAACTATCATGATCTGCAAGGCCATGGAAAGGATTATCATGGACCTCATTAACAAGGACATTGGCAATCTCCAAACACTCGATTTCACACAGTTTGGTTTTGTCAAGGGGAAGTCATGCCTGTTAAATTTGGTTGTCTTCTTTGAGACAGTCTTTAAAACTGTAAAGCAAATGGAAATCAATGAAAACAAGAAGTGGATAAAACCTTAAATATTTTACTTAGCGCTTTCGGTAAAACTGTGCTTCACCTTCCTCAGACATCTGAGGAAGGTGAAGCAAAGTTTTACCGAAAGCGCTAAGTAAAATATTTAAGGTTTTATCCGCTTCTCTTTTTCATTGGTTTCCGTTCACTTTACAGTTTTAAAGGTTTTTTGTTGTCTTGTTCGTTTCTTTGAGACAGTCATCAAAGCCATGAATGAGGGGAAGATGGTGCACACCATCGACCTTTACCTGGCCAAAACCTTCGATACTATTCCACACTCAGGTATAATAGATAAACTCGCTCAACTAGACATCAATCTGTATGTTACCAGATGGGTAGCAAACTGGCTCACTAATAGAACCCATCTAGTTAAAATAGGGGAAGCCACCTCAAGCAGTACACCCGTACCCCAGGGATCAGTCTTGGGGCCTCTGTTGTTTAGGATATACTTTTCTGAGGTGCAGGCCAAAACCAGTGGGCTGTGGCTGACCAAGTTTGAAGATGACTGCAAGCTGGGCACTGTAATCAATTCCCCTAGTGATGAGGACATCCTCTAAAAGGATCTCACCCAGACAAATGGCTGGTACAAGAAAGATAGCCTCAAACTGAATGCCAAAAAATGCATCATCATCCCCTTCAAGGAGAGTGACATCCCCACAAATTATCTCATTAATAACAAGGTCCTAAGCATGCAATCATTCGTGATGGACTTGGGCATCCAGTTTGATAGCAAACTGACTTTTGGCCACCATATTACCTCAATTGTATGGAAAGCTTTCTACATGGCCCACTTTATTAGTAAGGGTATCTCATCCAGAGGTAAAGAGGTCATAATATCCCTGTATTCTTCCCTTATAAGACTCATTACTGAGTATAATGCCCCTTTCTGCATGTAACTCACAAAGCAGATGCAGCAGCTGGAGAGACCACAGAGGTTCATCACCAGCAGAATCCAGGGCCTCAAACAGAAGCCCTGTCCCTCTATTCAGTCTCATACAGACTCATCAGAGGTGACCTCTGTCTGGCATACAAAGCAATCTTAGACCCCACCTTGATGGGACTGCTGCATCAACCCGCAAGTCAAGCTCCACTCAAATAACATGCACATGCAACCTCAACCTGGTCTGTGACATCAGTAGGACTTGTTGGCGGAACAGATTTGTGTCCCAGAGACTCCCCGTTCTGTGTAATAGACTCCCTCTCCATGTCAAGCAGAGTACTCCATTAACCCTTTTTAAGCACAGTCTGGATAACTGGATGGGGAACAGAGAATACGCCACTGGGATTCCACCTGTGTCCCTGCTGGACAGGGGCATTGGGTACTAACTTGTCAGAACATGGGTTAAACTCTTGGTTAGGCTTGTAAAGGCTTGTAAAGGCCTAATGGCCAACAGCCTAGTAAGTTTCTATGATCCTGTGATCCTATGGTCATCATCAATGCCAGCTCTCCCAGCCAACTAGTGGCCCACATTACTATGGCCTTAAACCTACTTGATCTGTTTTTTATGACTATGGCATCATTATTC
The DNA here is from genome assembly GCF_019279795.1 of Protopterus annectens. Classification (NCBI taxonomy): domain Eukaryota; kingdom Metazoa; phylum Chordata; order Ceratodontiformes; family Protopteridae; genus Protopterus; species Protopterus annectens. Next base: position 100,780,313 of record NC_056736.1, read on the forward strand.
ATCCCAACTGTAGCTCTCCTCTCCTTGCTCAAATCTGATCACTTTACATTACCTAGTATTTTATTTAAAATTCCAGACTAAGACTCTTTCAATTCCCAATGGTTTCAGAGAGTCATCCACAGTTAACTTCCAAATACTTGCTTCCAAAACTTGAGATTTAAAATCTCTCCAATCTTATGAAGACTCCTTAGCTAAAAGAGATGCTTATACACAGATTTCTACTTCCACCAAACACCTGCATTTAAGCTTCTGTGTCCATGCATCACAAGTGTAATGCCAAGTTTAGAAACAAGCCACTTTGGTAGAACACCTGCATCAACAAATGCTACAATAATAGAAATAAATTAAAATCCATTTTATCCAAAAGTTACCCCCCCCCACCCAAAAAAAAAAAAAAAATTAAAGAAAGACCTTGGTCTGACAGTTGGCAAAAAGGATTAAGGCTATAAGATTTTAATGTGCTACTTCCTATGGTACAGCGTTTGACTCCCTCTCTCCTTATTTTCCTACTGTGTAGTCTTGAGCAATCCTTTAACCGGAGAATGCTTTGGGGAAATTGGGAATTTGGGCTACACTCATTAATGGTCTCCTGGACTGCAAGACTAGCAGCTACCCAAGGCAAAAGAACAAAACTTGCAAAGCTAAATATGTGTTAAATACTGATGCCACCTACAAACATAACATTAAAACATTCTTTAACTGGCAATCACCTCAGAAATAATACCCAGCACTGCACTGCACTGAGTTATCCTCAGAAATAATATCTAGCACTGCACTGCACTGAGTAAACCTCAGAAATAATACCTAGCACTGCACTACACTGAGTTAACCTCAGAAATAAAACCCAGCACTGCACTGCACTGAGTTATCCTCAAAAATAGTACCCACCACGGCACTGCACTGAGTTAACCTCAGAAATAATACCCAGCACAGCACTGTATTGCACTGAAATAACCTCAGAAATAATACCCAGCACTGCACTGCACTGAGTTATCCTCAGAAATAATACCCAGCACTGCACTGCACTGAGTAAACCTCAGAAATAATACCCAGCACTGCACTGCACTGAGTTATCCTCAGAAATAATACCCAGCACTGCACTGCACTGAGTAAACCTCAGAAATAATACCCAGCATTGCACTGCACTGAGTTAACCTCAGAAATAATATCCAGCACCGCACTGCACTGAGTTAGCATTAAATGTTTACACCAATTCTGACCCTAGGGAAACTGCAGATGTACTAGTAAAAAAATATGTCAGACTTCTTCAGACTGTCTCCTCCATGCTTTCTTACATAAAATCCAGTGAGCAATCCCCCTCCCCTCATAATCACCTTAGAACAAGGAATAAAAGCCCACTGCAAACCAAGAAACAATATTCCTATGTGTCCGTGCAACTTACCAGGTTGTTTCTTTGTTAGTGTGAAACATTACCTTACAGAATCCCTTGTAAACTTACTTATCACAGTGTCTTCACTGGTTATGCACCAGAAGATTGGAGAACAACTTTAATAGCCTGACTCCACAAAGGTGGATCAGTCACTGACACTGTAGACCAATTAGTCATAGGAGGCTCATTTGTATAATAATTATTTTCTGAAGGGCAGATCCTGACTATGTAACCCGGTTAACTTTTTCGAAAGATTCACAAAGGCATTATAGATTAGTACACATCATCTACCTAGACCTAGCAAATGCTTTAAACATTATTCTTCAATCTGACATTATTGATAAATTCACTCAGCTAAATACGAACTCAGTGAAATATAAACCTTTATACAACTCATTCGATAGTAAACTGGCTAAAAGAAAGAACGTGCTCAATTGTGTTTAGTGGTACACTTCACTTATAAAGACTTGTCACCAGTGTTATCCCCCCAGAGTTCCCTTCTTGGACCATTAATATTTAGTATATACTATGCTGACATCAAAACTGATATCAAAAGTCTCTGGTTGATAAAGTTTTCTGATTGCAAACTTGTGTCTCTTATCAATAGTTGAGATAACTACCATATACTCCAAGAGGACCTTATCCATACAAATTCATAGTGTCAGGACCATGAACCAAAGCTCAAAGCAAACTTAGCAGACAACTGCAAACTAGGCATGGTCACTGAATCCACTAAAGACACAGATACCCTTTAAGAGGGCCTGACAGAGACAAACAACTGGTGCCAAACCCATGGACTAAAACTCAGTATGAAAAAATGCATAATAGTATCCTTTGGAATGATCGCTATCACTAGAAATTGCCACATTGATAATGCACCCCTAAATGTAGACCCAGTGGCCAGGGATCTAGGAATACATGTTGACAGTAGCCTGACCTTTGACCATCATGTGTCTACTGTTGCTAGAAAATCATTCTGTTTTACACAATTCATAAATAAGAGCATGGCATCCAGGTCCAGGAACATAATTGCTCTGCACACCATAAAACAAGCAGCATCAAACATGTACTGACTGCACTCACTAAAGCAAAAAACACTGTCTCAATGGGCCCTGATAACATCCTTGGTTGCCTCCTGAACATTCTAAAATATGACTTATCAGGTCCCCTGGAGTCACTATTTATCTACAGTTTTAAAACAGGCTTTGTGCCACAAGAATGAAGGACTGTGACGGTCTCCCCCCTTCATAAAAAAGGACCTTCAACAGATCCTGGAAACTATAGACCAATTAGCCTGACTAGTCTTATTTGCAAAGCCATGGAATGAAGTAAAATGAAAATTATCAACAAGGAGATTGGAGACCTCTAGACACTGGACCCATCACAGTTTGGATTTGTCAGTGGAAGTTAAGCATACTGGACCTGGTGGACTTCTTTGAAAAGGTCACTAAGATAATGAATAAGGGGAAAGCACTACATACTTTCTACCTAGATCTGGCTAAAGTATTTAATGTAATACCCCACTATACATTTACAAAAAAATGGTGGAACTAGACATAAACCCCTTTATAAGATGTTGGCTAGCTAGTTGGCTTCTGGATAGGACCCAGTAGGTTAGGATTGGAGATGCCACCTCCACAAAGAGGCTGGTCACCAGTGGAGTCCCTCAGGGCTCAGTGCTGATCCCACTCCTCCTTGGCATCTATTTCTCAGACATCAAAAATGATGTTAAAGGTCTCTTGCTGACCAGTTTTGCAGATGATTGCAAACTGTAAGCAGTGTATGAAATCCCCTAGGATGAGAACACCCTTCAGGAAGGTCTAACACAGACAAACACTTGGCGCCAAAACCATGACTTAAAACTGAATGCCAAAAAATGCATTATTGTATCTTCTTGGAAGTCAGCCACCCTAGGTAACTACTTCATCAATAAAACACCCCTAAAAGTTGATTTACTAGTCAGGGATCTGGGACCTTGTGAAGACAGTAACCTAGCTTTCAACCAACATGTGCCCAAGGTAGTAAGAAATTACTTCTCTGTTGCTCAACTTATTGTAAGACCATGGTATCTAGGTCCAGAGAGGTTATTGTACCACAGTACTTGGCCTTCATCCCCATGATAAAGAATAATGAACTCTTTAGTATGTACCTGATCAGACACATTCAGTGACTGGAACATCTACAAAGGTTCCTTACAAAAAGAATAAAGGGAGGAAACAAAATGTCCTGTGCTCATTGCATCAGATCCCTGTCTCCTTACTAGGTATCAGCAGACTTCTTAGAGGTGATCTTTGCCTAGCATGCTAGATATTGCTTGTCCCTCTTTTGATGAACCTTCTGCACACCATAAAACAAGCAGCATCAGAACTACTAGAGCAAGAGACCCAAATTATGTCTTTTAGAGAATTTCTATTTTCTGGAACAGGCTCCCCATTCATGTCAAATGGAGTTTCGCCCTAACCCTATTTAAACACAATTTGGACTAATGGATGGGTAATCAGAAATTAACCCCTGGTCTGGCAACTTTGTCTCTGATGGACAGAGGCAGTCAGCAAATAACCCCTTATATAAATAAAATTTGTGGGTCACATTTAGGTTGCATGGCTTGGATTATAAACAAAAAGGCCTATGCTGATCGTGTCAAAGCCCTATCCCTTTACTCATCCTCCTACAGACTGCTGCATAGCAATCTATGCCTAGACTACAAGACATCTTCTGATTCTATTCTGATGGATTTGTTGCACATTCACAAAACAAACAGCATCATAGATACTACTTAAATATTGTTTGCAACATAAGAAAAACATGTTGGAGGGAAAGCTTTGTGTCTCAAATATTACCCCTCATCTAGAGCAGGCTTCAGATCCATGGGATCATCTCTAATCTAACCCTCTTCAAATGTAACTTGAACCAATGGGCGGGAAATTGCAAAATTATCCCAGATTTGGCACCAATGTTCCTAATGGACAGGGGCATCCTATGTTTGTGTTCTGTGATTTATGTTTATACTTAAGGAGGTCTTCCCTGTCCAAATTTGCAGCATAATTGCTTGCTGTATGTACATAACACATACTGTAGCCCCTTTCTTGAAACCTATTCGACAAATTTTTGCGAAAAACCTGAACGATATTTTCTTCTGATCAAATACGTCTCATTCTAATAAATTGAGACTTGGGGATGTTTTTGGTGATATGTGCTGGATGAAAGCTGGATGCGTGGAGTAAGGTGTTATATTCTGGATATTTTCTTAATACTTCTGTATGGAGGGTGTTATCCTTATTCCTTGTTACCAGCACATCCAAATATGTGATTTTGTGTTGGTCATAGTTGATGGTAACTTGCAAACCCCATTTATTGTCATTGAGATACTCAACAAATTCAATCAAGTATTCCACATCAGACCTCCACACCATCCAGCAGTCATCCAGATATCTACGCCAAATGTCAGTTTCCATTAAATAAATGTTGCGTGTAACATCATAAATGATTTTTTCTTCTATGTATGTCATATATAGATCTGCATATATGGGGGCAAATGATGCGCCCATTGCAGTACCCCGTATTTGGAAATAACATTGTTTTCCATAGAAGAAAACATTTTTGGAGAGAACATGTTCAGTTAGGCATATAAGACAAGTGTTAAAGCCAGGTTTATATAGCTCTGATTTGTATAGCCAATATTCTACTGCATCTAGCCCTGCCCAATGTGGTATGTTGGTGTATAGTGCACTAACATCCAAAGTGCATAACGACCAGTCGTCTTCAATTTGCATGTCATTTATGATACCTAAAAATTCTGTGGTATCCTGAATTCTAGATCTTACCCATCTCAATAATGCTTTGAGGTGTTTAGTTAGAAATTCAGATAATGGTTCTGTTAGGGAGCCATTACCTGCCACAATCAGTCGGCCTGGGGGATGCAAAGGATCTTTATGAATTTTGGGCAAAAAGTAGATGTATTGGCTGTTGGGATCAGATATAGTAAGATGGTTTTTGGTGTTTTGTGTAATGATGCCATTTTCTACTGCTGAATCCAAAAACATATCTATTTGATGTTTAAACATAGATGTTGGATCAAGAGGCATTTTGATATAATATCTGACATCTTCCAGCTGTCTTTGAGCCTCAACATCATACTGGGTCCAATTCGTGACTACCACAGCACCACCTTTGTCTGCAGAGATGATAACCAAATTTTTGTTATTGGTAAGTTCCTGTAAAGTTGGCATATCTGTCTTTGAGAGATTGTTAGATTTGGGGTGAGTCATACTCAAAGTGAAGTGTAGATCTTTGAGAACAACATTTTGGAAAAGAATCACACAAGGATGCATGGGTGGGACAAAGGTGGATTTGTGGTATTTGAAATTATCAACACTAACATCATCATATCTTTTGTCATGAAAATACAGTTTTAAGTTAAGCAATCTGCAATGTGTCTTCAGGAACAAAAAAACCCGGTATAAAAGAAAGACCTTTATTTAGCAAAGCAGTTTGTGAGTCAGATAATGTTGCATCAGAAATATTTAGTGCATTTGTTCTAGCACATTTGTTTATTTGTTTGTCAACAGTTCCATTAAGCCCTCCAAACTTATTTTTTCGATGTTTCCTGCCTCCCCTCTTGTAAGGCCTAAAAGGGCCACACTGTTATTATGTTTGGGGATGGGGGAATCTGAGGTTTGCTGTATGTCCACATCCGTACCAGAAGAGGAATCACCCCCCGATGAATCAGTATGTGTATTGCGTTTTCTAAGAATGGACTTGGGACGTTTGCGTTTGGGGGTGGTATTAGTTTTATGATAACCACCTTCAAACCTAACATGTCTGGTATGTTGAAAGGGATGACATTTGTCATAATCTCTTTGGTCCCTTTGAAATTTTGTGAGTTTCCTATCCTTGAGTTGTTGTTCAAAGATAAATAAGTCTGAGCTAAGTTTAGACAATTGGGTGGAAAAAAATGGTTGGTCCTTATATTGATTACTGTCATCACATAATTTGCTAACATTAAGGATTTCCGTGTCAGTAGTATATTCATAATATCTGGATAATGTTTCCACAAATTTCATGGAGCAGTTTTGTTGTATTGTTGACCATTCCACTGGTTAGTTGCTCATCTAATTCAGTTACTAATGGCTGAATTTTAACTCTAAGCCCTCTGGGAGTTATCCCTCTGGCCATGTACACTTTGAATAATTTAAGATGCCATACATTGGACCTTAATGTTCTCATATTTCTATTCAGTTGTTGAAACAACTTTTCACAGTGGGTTTCGGGATTATCTATGATATTAAAACTATTGTCATTGGGTTGTTCTCCCATCCCAAAAATGCCCAAGTCTTCCTTATCAGAAGAGAGCCCAACCAAGATCCAATTTAGATCCATTATGAAAATAATAAAGGAATATTGGATACAAGAGTATAAAGGAGCCACACAGACTCAAATGTAGGTCAGAGACAAAATCAAAGATGAAACTTAATCAAATTGAATATTTGATCAAAGTCAAAAGAAAGATTCACACTTGTGTATTAGCCAAAGACCAATTTCCATTATAGAAAAATTTCAAATATAAAGAAAATGAATGCAGTACCACGTCCTAGAGATTGAAAAGATTGTATGTGGAAACTGGGCAATAATGGCCAGTAAAACTAATCAAATATTGAGTCAAAACCAAAAGTTTTGAACCATATGAAGTCTAAGGTGTTAAGAACAGCCCTGACAAGAATACTCATACTTAGATCTTGTCGGCTTGCATTGAATATATCATTAACATTTTTGTAAATTTAACCTCTGATAGTTGACAAAAACCTTGCCACATCCAGATCCACTTATAAATGAATAGCAAATGTTAGGACAATAATGGTAACTGCAATACAATTATATCACAATAACCCTTAACAGGTACCAAATTATTTGTAGAAGAATCCGGAGTTGACTAAATAAACATGTGTAAATCAATAAGATATAGTTGTCTGTAATCTACTAATGAGTCCATCAAAAAGGCCCATTGTCTATTTGAATAGGAGTCCTATAGATTGGACAAAATAAACTGACCTGGGGAAATTTGCTGAAATATATAATATATCACATGTAAATGTATCGCTCCCTCAACCAATGTAAATTAAACTGATGGAAAGATAGGACCAATATATTTTGTGCAAAATAATGCTGTGTTATATAATCTTATATAGTGTGATCATACTTATAAGTAGTCTCAATATGTCCAACAAGTCCAAAATGATTCACAATATTCTTATTAGCATCTACAATGTATAAATTCCCAAAGCTGTATCGATATGAGTGACTTAGATATGCTGGCCATATAAGTTGTCAATTAGGGAAATATCTAACTGTAGCCTTATTGTGTTACAGATCCACACTACAAAATGTATTAATGACACCTAAAAATATTTGGTAGTAAGAACAACATTGATTGAGACCATGTCAGGCATGCAATTATTATATAAACAATGCAATATTAATTGTCAGCATGAATCTATATATGAGTCCCAAAGTTATATTAGCCTGAAATCTTTAACAAAATAAGTCCAAAAAATACACATAAACCATTTATAAAAAAGTAGTCCAAGGTCGCCTGTCCGCCTTGCAAGTCCTGATTCATAGGACAAAGAAATGTAATGCTTGGTATAATAGCGGCCTTAGTATGAATAGACTTATTTTATCCAAACATGTAAATGTATTGCCGTTATATCAGTTGAGCACACAATCATTTATTTGTCCATTATAGTTCTTAAAACAACCCTCGACCTTATGTATTTGTTGAATCACAAGGTGATAACCCTTCAACCTGCAACGGATGACACAGCTTTCTGTATTGGTGAATCAGATTGCCACACAATCTTGAATGCTATCAGTATCCAATAGCAATAAAAAATGCATGTGTTTAACAGTCCAAACAAAATACCAAATAATATCTTTGCAGTGAAAAAATGGTATTATTTGCTTATAAAGTTCAAAAAATATTGTTCAAATGTCATGAAAAATGGCCCATGATAATGTAACAAGTGGCCAATACTAAAGTTAGTTCTGCACAGAGTTCCTGATATTATCCAAAAGCTTTATAACCATTCGTTGTCCATAAATGTTACTTGGATATGAAAATCCACTTCGGCATGCTCGCAGCCATTTTTCCAAAAGTCTTATGTTCACACTATACAAAGATTAATAAGGTTTTATAACCAAACACCAACTACCAATGTTGAACACACTGATGCACCCTGATACTCCTCCGATAGCGTCCAGATGAAATATATAATATAAACTGGCAATTTAACAGTATTTCCATATTAGTGTAACATGAAAATATAGCCCATGATAATGTAGAAAACTTCAACAATGTCTGATAGTGAAATTAGTTTTGCCCCAAGTTCCTGATATTATCCAAAAGATTTGTAAACATTTGTTGTCCAAAAAATGTTGTTAGGATATAAAAATCCACTTAGACATACTCACAGCCATTTTACAGAAGTCGTGTGTTCATGCAATATGGAAATATGTAAGGTTTTGCAACCAGGATCAAGCTGCCAACAAGCTGCCAATGTTAAACACACCTATAAACCTTGATACACCTCCGATACCGTCCAGATGAAGGAAATCATGTAAATATTGGACATAGTACAAAGCGACTGTAGTTGGTGAAATCCTGGATTGAGAAGGCCCAGCAAAGTACAAATGCAGCAACTAGAGAAACTGTGCTCAAAGTAATTTAAATTTGTAGACCACAGTCATTAATTGTTGAAAGAAAGTCCTCGGATATATAAAGCAAATGATTATATCCAGCCAAAGTATAAATAAGAGCTCAAAAGTAATGGAGAATCTGGTACAGATTCTACCCACACAGCAAACCACAGACTACCAGCAGGAAGCAGAAATGTGCACTCAAAAGGAATTCCCCTGCACGGAAGTGATTGCACAGCTCAAAAACACATGGTAAAAGAATGAGCAACGCCTTGTATAAACACACTCTTAAACATACCACAGCAAGATTTCATTTTACCATCATTGACAAAATAATAGGCGACAGATCTAATAAATCTGGTTGGCACAGCAAATTAAATATAAAAGAAAAGAAATGGATTGTGAAATTAGGTGGACTTTTCCAGCCGGGTCTTAATGAATATTTATGATTTTGTATACTAATGAATATTCATGAGCTCACCAATGAAACTTTGTGACTAATTATGTCAGTGTATAAAAAGAACCTCAAGATGTTTTGAGTATTTACACTGATGAAGGCTAGGTTAACACCATAGCCAAAACCGGTCTGTTATCTTTGTGTTTTTTTTATTTTTTAACTAATTAAATTAGTTCATACAGCTCACAGTTGCTGGCTTCTGCTTTTTGCTGA
>NC_056736.1:100797564-100862564 GCF_019279795.1 Protopterus annectens
CCCAACTATGAGCAACATACCAACAACAAAAACAGGAGGTGAAAAGGAAGGAAGAGGAACTAACCAACTGTGACCCCTTATTATTAATATGTGCCAACCATGATAATGGTAAAGAATATGTTCTTCATTACCCTACCACTACAGATGGGGTTATTTATTCTTTTGACAATTTTCATACCTTTAATTACAGTGACTTAGAATTGAATACAATTAATTAACTTTTCTATTTTTTGTAAAAACTTTACATTTGTGCTTACTAGGAAAGCAGACTTGAGTGAATCACTTCTTGATTTTAAATGTTTTGTAAGAAAGTTGAATTTAGAACTTTTCTTTGGTGATTCCCAAGTAGATTATTCTACTACACCTCTTTGTAAGGAAAGTACATACAACCCACCCTTACAGCCAGTGCTATTAAACTTTGAGAATCTCCCTGGAAATGATATTAGGACATACATGAAGACAAAAATGGCATGGGAATAAATTAACTCAATTAGAAAGTTTGGTTCTGAGAGACCTTATCAATAACAAAGATATGAGAATTGTGAAGTCAGACAAGGGGGGAGGGGTGGTTATGCAACAGTGGAACTACTCAGCTGCTTGAACTACTTAACAGTGATTTGAGGTATACCCAGATTTCCCATAATGAAATTAATACTGCTACAGAAAGAGATTGATTTGGTCCTTGAAGACAACCTTTTACAAAGCAGCATTGACAAAACAATTTTTGACTTCCTTAGGGTAACTAGGCCAGTGATTCCTGGCATTTGTGGTATATCCAAGATTTACAAAAATGTTACAGACCCCCCCCTCTTAGACTAGTAGTTGCTGCTTCAAGGTATAAGACCCACTCCCTTGCGATAGTTGTGGATAGAACATGTAAACCCTTTTTTGGACAAAATGATCATATTTTACTTGACTCTTGGGATTTTCTCACAAAAATGAGTAAATTAGAATACATTCCCAAATATTTGTTTATTGCTATTAATATAAGGGATCTGTTTTCTGTGATTCCACATTCTATTGGTATGCAATCGTTCAAAGAAACTAGTCAGCTTTGCTTTCTTGAGCAATAAGGATACTAGATTGGTGATGGACAATACTGATTTTATACTTAGCAACAATTTTGTGTTCTTTGAAGGTGGATATTACAAGCAAATGGCTGGGGTAGCAATGGGTGCTGCTTGCACCCCAGTATTCACCAGTATTGCCCTATTATATTGGGAACAACATTTTGTTTTTCCATCTATTTATTTTAAGAATATAGTATCTTACTTTCATTATTTGGATAATATATTTATTATTTTGGATGGACAGGCTAATGAAATCGATGCCTTCATTTCCTTTATAAATACCACAATTGATTTTTTGTTGTTGTTTTTTAGTCACAGCATTGATAAAGAAGATACACAGTTTTTGGAAGTAAGGATAATTAAGGATCGGGAAAATAACAGATACACCTTGAGGCTGTATAGAAAGGAGGACTTTTCTAACTCTTATCTACATTATAGTAGTAATAACCCTTATCACTAAAAGAAAAATATTATGAAGGGTCAAATGGTCCATGCGGCTTGTATGACCTCTTTCCTCAGTGATTTAGTGGGCAAGTTAGAGTTTATTGAGGAGCTATTTTTGTCAAAGGGCCACTAGAGGACTCTTATTGCCCCCCTCAAAGATGAAATAGTAGAGGGTTGGGGTATTAAATTTATACCTTTGCTAAACACACAACAGCTACCCACATTGGGAACAACTTTGAATGTTACTGACCATATAAGGAGGGATACAAAGGAAATGAACAAAAATGACCATTTTCTGGTTATAAATTATAATCAAGACGTGGTGTACACAAAATATTATATCAAAATATTGAGATTTATTTTCTGGAATGCCAAATACCCCTAAGTTTTTTTCTAAGTCCTTAATATACATTTTTAAGAGAGGTTCCAAGCTTAAGAACATATTAGAAACAGAACTTTTAAGTGTCGAATGTGTCAACATAGTTCATATATGACAGATAATGCAGAAATATTTATTCCACATATAAATATGACTTTAAGAGGTACTAAATATTACAACTGCTCTGTTAAAGGGGTAGTATACTTAGCCTACTGCTTCTCCTGTTGGCATTTCTATACGGGGAAAACTGAACAAGCATTAAAACACAGTTTATGAACACCTGTATGAGATGAGAAGAAAGGTGGAAACTAATGCTTTATTTGGACATGTTATTAAATGTACAGAGGCAAATTTAAATTTTGGGTCCTAGAACAGGTTATTCCACATGAAAGAGATGGTTAGTGGGAGACCAAATTATAATACTGGGAGCAGAACTGGCAGTTGCTTTGAAGTGCCTGTACACCTCCCAGATTAAATGATTATATATCCTTAGTTCCAGTCCTTAAATTAAGCACATACAGGTTCATTCCAAAAGCGTTAGTACACGATAATAAAATGATATCTTGTACAACTGGGCATGTCTGTAATTAACTGCTAGCTGTGTACAGCCATGAATATTAAAACACTCCTATGTTTGAGCAAGAATCAAATTATGAATACATTGTGAACATGGGCACACAGACACGGACACACACACGCGCACACACACACGCACACACAGACATGCACACACACGAGCACACACACACACACACACACACACACACACACACACACACACACACACACACACACACACACACAAACACATGCACACACACATGCACACACAGACTACACTGCTAGTCAGAGTTATCATAACTCCTTCTTCCACCAGTGGTATAAAGCTATCATACTGTGCTCAAAATCCACTATACAATAATATGGAAATTATTCCTGGTATGCATATAAACTAAGGCAGAAGCCTTCATTTTGCCAATCTGGTTTATTCTAGCTCTCCTTACCAAGGATGTTAGTATGCTAGTGGTAGATGAAATGTTTATGTTACATTTATCATCATGCACATTTTCCTTGATACAAATGATTTCTTTAATGCATAAATGAAACTCTTTCTTGGAGCTCTAATGAGCTTTACTATTAACTATGATAAAAATGCTTGTTAGATTTAATAAGACACCAACAGCAAGATAGCCAGTTGGCATAATAGTTAAGATCCTCACCTCCCAAGTAAGCTGGCAACAGAAGAGGTATGGACCAGTAGTGATCCGATGGAGTCTAGAGTTCAGATGGGGGAATAAGCGTGGTAGGTTCTATAGCATCAATAGCACAGAAACTTACAGGTGGTTTTAAGAAGCAGCAATAGCAGCTGGGGTAATGTGAAGGTATGACACAATAGAAATAGAAAGTGGGCAACTGGTAACAATGTTTTCAGTACTATATAGCAAGAAAATGACACCAGTTATAGACACGTGTGCCTCAAATATTAAGAACTACTTGATGACAGACATTATTAGGTGGCACAAAAACTTAACAACTCGGTCTAATTGACATTAAGCAAGTATTATCTGTCAGACATGGGTCCACATCACTATGTCAAAGGTTCATTACCGCGAACCTCCATTTGTCGCAGCAAATACAGTAAATGCTCACTTCAGCGAATGTTCACTTCAATAAACAACTTACTCAGGGAAAGTAACGAGTTGCCCAGCATTCTGACTGTCACACAAAGCACAGTATTTCAAAACATACCACCCCCCCACACACCCCCAACTATATATACCAACTCCAAGATTGCCAAGGGCAAATTTCTGATGATGGCCAACTCATTCCTTTCTCTGGGTAAGTCATTTGCTGAAGTGAACATTCCCTGAAGAGAACATTCATTGTATTTGGTTCAATAAATGAAGGTTTGCAATAATGAATCTTCGATAAAGTGATATAGACCTGTCAGGCATGATTCAGATTACAGGTATAGGTGCCACAAAAACTTAGCAATGTCATACATTTATAAAAAAATGACTTTCAAATTTGTTTTGAGTTGTTCACAACTTTGGGGCTTTTTGGGGATTAGCAACATTTTTGAAAATAACTTAATATAAACATTTACAATAGTGACAAGGACACAAAACCATATAGATCCAGGTGCCACAGTTGTGCTGGGCTGTAAGTTGTTTCTCAAAGTGCTGTAATAGTTAAATTATTCAGCACGTCACTAAGTAAGCATTACGGGGAATGAGCATTGGTGTCACAGTTATTTACATAGGGCTGCAAGGTGCTGCTCTAAGTACTGATGTTTGAAGGCTAGAGTTCACAGCACTTAGTGTGAAATGAAAAGGTGCTTCTTGGCTATGTAGCACATGTTTATGCATGTAACATGTAGCCAGTAGTGTTGTAACTCTGCTCAAACAAGCACAAAGACATGCAACACAGCGGGGAAAATAAAAAAGGCCAACTGAAAGCAACAAGCAGCTAATCAAAACTTGGAATTCTAGCAAGCCCATGGAAAATAATTGCTTAGAACACCATTTCCACTGCTCTAATAAGACCAACTGCAAAAAAAAAAAAAAAAAATTAATTCAGAAAAATCATCAGCACAATTATACAGTATGATGCAGCTCTGCTCAGATGAGCACAAGGCTTCGTAATACAGCAGAAAATAAGGCTAATAGAATCCAGCAAGCAGCCAAATGAGACATGCAGTGCTATCAGTCCTATAGCAAATAAATACGCAGACCTCTGCAAATATCCCTTCTCTAACAACAAAGTGCAAAAAACTGTTCCAAATACTTCTATATCTCTATCTATCTGTCTCTCTATCTATCATCCTTACCACAGGAAAATAACAATAGTCTCAGAATACGTGTTTGAAGGGCTTAAAACTGCTTTAAAAGGGCACCTTCCTGACATTGGACGGAATCACAAAGTAGTTAAGCCCAGCCAAGACTTGCCACATGGCAGAACTCTGCTCTACTCAGATATCCTACATATACAGTGTATTTTCTATATGAAATGTTTTGCTGCTTACGCAGCATGCACAGTCTACGTTACCACAAAAGCATGAAATCTGCAAATAGATAATAACTTAAAGGCCTAGACAAGGATATGCTGCATAACTTGACTAGAATATTTTATTTCTGATGTATGTATATTACTGTTGTGACTCCTACTGACTTCAGGTAATCATTACTAGTCATCCTCAACAACAGCTGTGAAGTCATGCTTTCTTGTGCCTCCTAAGCCAGAACATTCTACCTTGTATTTCATATTGTATCCTTAGGGTATGCTGCACCTGATTATTTGAGACAGCCTCTAGCTTGCGTGCATATTGTCTCGTAATGTACTGTTATGTTTCAGTCATGTCCTTTCACAAACCTCAGAGACTGCTTTGAATGCTGGACAATACTTGTACCTCAATGCAAATTACTAACATGGTACTTTGCAGTTAAAGGTAATACTTGGTTTTCTTGTAAAAAAAACATTATGCATTTTACTCTGAGATAGTACAACCTTGAAATTAATGTATTCAGTATTTGGGAGAGGGGGTGTACAACCTTACCCCACTGCAAAAACTACTTTTTATTTTGCAAGGGCTAGCCATTCCTCCATGAATTTTGTACCACTTGTTGAACTTTTTGATTTGGACTACTTTGTCCATGAATATGGATATTATATTCATTAGGCACCCAGATTCTGCTCAAATGTCCCTGATTTTCAGGGCTTTTGACTTTAATTCTCTCATCTGGAGGTTCAGAGGTATTGAACTTACAAATTACATGCAATCCAAAGGTGGCATGAAGTAATATGCACTGCTGATATGAAAGGAAAGTTATTTTCATATCTGTAGACAAGCTTTTAAGATGTTTTCTCCAAGAGCCATTGAGCCATGTGTAAGCTATGCTTTAAGAAAATTTAGCTGAATCAGACTTAATGGTAAATAGTAAAACCATGGTGAGCAGAACTTCGCAATGCTGCTATTCAGTTTTTAATCTTATTTTGTCATGCTGGGATATTTGGTCACTCAGAAATGGTGGGTGCTCATGACAAATGGGATAGATGAAGAGGTGGCACCAACAACCAAAGCAGAATAAAATCCAGAAATCCCTGGAACTGCTACCACCAAATGAAGGTTATAAATCCAGTGGGTTGAAAAGGAAGGATACACATTTTAAAATCAAAAATTGAGTTTACTGAAGCATTAAGCTGAACAACAAATTAATGTAAAATCTTGCACTCTCATCCCATACCCTTTACAACAGTACTTCATCAGAACTAATGAAAGTGGTGCGCGTACTGTACCAGGCATTAAAGCATGTGCAGAGGCATGAACATTAGTTGGAAGTGAATTGTGGAAGCTACTCTGGTTCAGGTTGACTATGCAAAAAAATCACAAAAAAGCAGCACAGTAAAGATTATACAACCCAGGAGAAGGATAGATATTCCCTGACTGGGGACAGTTAGGGTCCATCATTAATGCAGGTTGTCCTGGTCTGGATGGGTGAAGTCAAACCTCAACAATCTGATGGAAACTGAAGGGAAAGTGCAGAAAAGGGGAATACACAGTTTATATGTCTGTTTCTTTGTTAGCTTCTACAACTTGGCCCTCGTCCAAGTCATGAAAAAAGTGAGAAAATGGGTCCAAGACCTATGACATAAGGGCAGATGGTTGCCAGGTTCGAGCTGAAATATGACATAGAAAATAACATGTGCCACTATAACCACCTCTAGAACTGCTAGAGGCTGTGTTGCGCTTCAGTGGTGTTAACATGCATGGATAATGACTGCAAAGTGAGAAGAAGCCTCAGCTGAAATTAAGAGTGGATAGAGCAGTTAATAAAATTAAACTTATTTTAATAGAATTTATTTTTTAACACAACAGTGAACTGATCATCACAGACCCTTTGCAGATATAAAATGAGGCAGAAGGGCAAGAGTAACCAACATGTTTCTGTACATGAGAGGAAACTGAAATACCTACAAAAATCTCAGGTAAACATGAGGAGAGCAAACAACCTCCATGGAGGCATTGATCAGACATTACGACTGAATCCTAAAGGGAGAGATCTTAACAACTGGGAAATCATGGTGCCCTGATGTGGTCACCATGACCTGGTACATCATTAGCTATACTGTTTAGAAACTAAAGTACTATCATTTGGAAAATCAGCATTAAATAAATTGTCATTATTTTGTTACTCGACTGTAATATGCCATAATACAATGGCATAACTGTTCTGCACTGAGATGCTTCTCTTCAATGTGTTATAATGCAGCATTACCAAGGGACACCATTTTATGGAACCATGTCAAATGATACAGTGCCTGATGGGTCATGTCTTTTATAGATACATATATATATATATATATATATATATATATATATATATATATATATATATATATATATATATATGGATTCACTTCAGAATCTTGAAATACTGAAATCTCGAATTTCAGTAGTTTGAGCCCAAGAAGCCGAATCCACAAAACGACGACAACTAAAAAAACACAAAATTCAAAACCTCGAATACAGCAGGTTTTGAATTTTGTGGTTTCACTACACACACAAACACCATACACCACACAAACGCACACAATCCCTCTACCAGAGAAAAGCAGGGGGGGGAGCAAAACCCCCTGCACCACCCATGTGGGGGGCTGCACCCCCACCCCCTACTTAAATATTCTCACTCCGAGGTTGCACTACATGCAAACACACACAAAACACCACCACACAAGCTACATTCTCCTCGCACACACACATCACAGCAAAAAAAACACACTGACACACACCACAGCCCCTACCCAAACCCCTTAACACACACACACACACACACACACACACACACACACACACACACACACACACACTTACCTGAATACATGACCCCAGCGGAATTTTAGAAGCGTGAAATTCAAAACCTCCAGTATTCAAGATTTTGAATTTTGCGCTTCTAAACTTTTGCTATTATGTGGATTCGGCTTCTTAGGCTCAAAATACTGAAATTCGAGATTTCAGTATTTCAAGATTCTGAAGTGAATCCATATATATATATATATATATATATATATATATATATATATAAGAGAAACTGTTGAAGTGAAGCAAAACAACCAAAAACAAAAGCAGGAGGCGAGGCAGTCAGAAATAGCACCAAAACTCCAAGTCCAATGGTAAGTTGAACACAGCTTTATTAAAATCCAGTAGCATTTTCGCTGCTAAAAAAGAGTTGCAGCTTCTTCAGAACAAACAAACAAAGTGAATATTAGTGCCAAATATTTAAGAGGAAATCAGAGGTGTGGCAATGACATCACTTCCTCTAGTGTGCTATTTCACTTTAAATTCACAATCAGCAAAATAAAATCTAGCGTTTACATCAATATAAAAATAAAAAACATCAAGTTATAAGCACAATGTTACAACCTTCATATTAAAAATTGAAAATTGAAATCTACTTTAGATTTAAATGAATTATAAAATTAAAAGTTGTCAAGTTGTATGGATATATATATATATATATATTCTAACTTGCAACTAATGTAAAATAACTTCTTTTGTAACTTAAAATTCTTTCACTAGATCACACTAAAGAATTAGTAGACTTGTCTAGTGACATATACATATAAATCAGTGTTATAAAAATTATGAAAGTATAAACAAACATATTCTGAAAATACTATCTCATGTAACTTTTTAACTTTAGGATTGCTGCTATGTTGCAGTTCTCATTTAAACCTGGGTCACTGAATGCATCTAGCCTTATTTGCCATTCCAATTCTCTAAATTCTAGCATCAGTGTAAGTGGACCACCTCTGATGCTAGGTGGTATGTGGTCAATAGTGAAGAAGGGGGACAAGAAATTTCCAACTAGCTTCATTTCTACCTTCAACATTGAATCTAAATTAATATGGTCTTCCATTTGTAAGAACTGGTACCTTATCAAGAGTGACTCTTTCTTATCGAATAAGCTAGGGGCTTGCCCAAGAGTAGTCTATAGAAGAGGTACCAACATAAAGGAAATCCTACAAATGAACCACTCTATGAACTCCTTTACTAGGTACAAGGGCTCTGCTAGCTGTGGTTCATGTAACTGGTGTGGGCTAGTAAAATCAGGTGAAACATTTACTATCAGAAATAAAAGATACACAATCCACCACAAAATCAATTGTGAGACCAGATCAGTGGTGTATGCAGCTTTTTGTGACTACTGTCCCGGATTCTATATAGGCAAAACCGACTGGAAATTTCGGGAGCGGATTTACCAACACAACTACGCAATTAGAACCGGGAAAATGGACAGTGCCTTATCAAAACACATTTCCAGAAATCCTGGCCATAAATTTCATTTTATGGCCATTGACCACATACCACCTAGCATCAGAGGTGGTCCACTTACACTGATGCTAGAATTTAGAGAATTGGAATGGCAAATAAGGCTAGATGCATTCAGTGACCCAGGTTTAAATGAGAACTGCAACATAGCAGCAATCCTAAAGTTAAAAAGTTACATGAGATAGTATTTTCAGAATATGTTTGTTTATACTTTCATAATTTTTGTAACACTGATTTATATGTATATGTCACTAGACAAGTCTACTAATTCTTTAGTGTGATCTAGTGAAAGAATTTTAAGTTACAAAAGAAGTTATTTTACATTAGTTGCAAGTTAGAATATATATATATCCATACAACTTGACAACTTTTAATTTTATAATTCATTTAAATCTAAAGTAGATTTCAATTTTCAATTTTAATATGAAGGTTGTAACATTGTGCTTATAACTTGATGTTTTTTATTTTTATGTTGATGTAAACGCTAGATTTTATTTTGCTGATTGTGAATTTAAAGTGAAATAGCACACTAGAGGAAGTGATGTCATTGCCACACCTCTGATTTCCTCTTAAATATTTGGCGCTAATATTCACTTTGTTTGTTTGTTCTGAAGAAGCTGCAACTCTTTTTTAGCAGCGAAAATGCTACTGGATTTTAATAAAGCTGTGTTCAACTTACCATTGGACTTGGAGTTTTGGTGCTATTTCTGACTGCCTCGCCTCCTGCTTTTGTTTTTATATATATATATATCTATATATATATATATATATATATATATATATATATATATATATAAAACACATAACCCATCATCTCTCAGCCTCTATTCCCTGCACCCTCTCTCAAGGAAGCAAGAAATACCCTGCTCTTCTTTGTGCTGTTCCAGCTTATAACCTCTGAGAACCTAACTACCTGGTGACAAAGGACCCGTCCAAAAAAATGGTTGTTTTATCTCTTAGCCTCTATTCCCTGCACCCTCTCTCAAGGAAGCAAGAAATACCCTGCTCTTCATTGTGCTGTTCCAGCTTATAACCTCTGAGAACCTACCAACCTGGTGACAAAGGACCCATCCAAAAAAACGGTCATTTCATCTCTCAGCCTCTATTCCTTGCACCCTCTCTCAAGGAAGCAAGAAAGTATGTTATCTATGTCCTGTCTGTAAAGCCTACTACCGTCCACTTTTACTTCAGGGGTTCTAAAGCACACTCCGAGCCTGGACAGCCAGCAGCCTTTACCCCCCCCAACTATCTTCCCTGTAACCAAAACACCTCCACCACCTCATAGTAACCCCTCTTACTAACATTTCCCCCTTCCCTAATCTGACACTAGCTAACCCCCTTACCGAATTGCCTGTAATACTAGATTTGTCCAGTAGGTGGCACCCCTATCCCATCCTTTATTCTCCTGCTTATCCATCTGTTATTCTGCTTTTATTACTCTATATTTCTAATGACCTAGACCTACTCTTAAACCTCACACTTTACCCTTTAGTTTAACTTGTTACACCTTCCTGTTTTCTAATAGACTCCTTACTTATCTCTGCTCTTTCTCATTTTAGACTTACCTAACTTAACTTCAGTAAGCAGCTTTGCTGATTGTTTCTCCTCTAGCTGCTCCAAAACTAACCTTCAGTAAGCAGCTTTGCCGATTGTTTCTCCTCTAGCTGCTCCATTACCTGTCTCTACCAGCTCCATTCGCCCTGCGGGCTCACTCTGCTTCCCTACCCTACCCCCCAATTCCACCCACTCCCAGTGCTGTTAGCCTTATACTTCTACAGCCACACCCCACATCCTAATGGCCCTAACACACAAGTATATTCACACAAACCTATTACTATTCTAGTTTCTCTTACTCTACCATACACACTAACCTTCTTTGAACACTTTTTTTCTTCCTGAACACCACCACCCCTACCAGTAAACTCTACCAGTTTCTCACATACACTCCCTCAACCACATTAATATAACCTCCACTTCCATCTACATACTTCCAAAGTACCATAGCTCTACCCATGTTGCTTACTTCCATGACAAGAAAACCCCACACAACTACTACAAAATCCTAAAGTTAATACAATATCCTCAACAACACCCCCTATTAGATGGTGATAGTCATCCAAAACCTGGCCCCAATACAGGTGTTTCCAGTAACCCACACAATCTAACATCTCATGCTACCATTACCCCAAAAAGACCATCTAACTCCCTCCTGATAGCTCACCTTAACACCCGTAGCATTAACAATAAAATTACCCACCTACATGCACTCTTAGAAATGCATGCATTCAATATTCTCTGTATTACAGAGACATGGCTAAAGCCCTCAACTCAGGACCATGAAATTACCCCTCCTGGATATAATATCCTGAGATGTGACCGCAAAACCAAAAAGGGTGGAGGTGTAGCCATTTTGTATAAATCAGAACTCCAAGTTTCACTCTTCAACGTGCTCTTACCCTCAAATACTAATGCGGAAACCCTTACTGCTAAACTTCAAATCAACAACTCCAAATCTATCTATCTAATTTGTTCCTATCTCCCACCTGGAAACAATATCAATACTCTTGAAAACATACTTAGTTGCCTCTCTACCCACCTACCTTAGGAAACCATTGTGCTAAGTGACTTTAATATAGACTGGGCAACCTGTAGCTCCCCTAATCCTATCAATCACATAAATCTTTACGGATTCTCTCAAATAATAACCACACTTACTGGAATCCATAAACCAAGCAGCAAGGAAACCACCCTAGACTGGATCCTTCTAAACAGCCATCTTGATACTTATAAACCAGGAACCCTTCCAGATGATATCAGTGACCATGCTCTAACCTATATTATTAAACAAAGAGTTCATAGCCCTAATACTAATATTTTTAAAACCTCCCGTTCTAAAAAAACCTTTCATCCAGAGAGCTTTCAAAATGAACTGAAAGCATGTGACTGGTCACCAATGTATCATCTTCAACTTGATGAAGCAGTGACCTACTTTAATACTAGATTCCTACAAATACTAGATTACCATGACCCCTATTTTTCTTCCCGAAAAAGTACCAAAATTGCCCCATGGCTCACAAAACAAACTAGGCAAAAGATCCTCTTAAGAAATAAAATTTGGTCCAAATGGAGAGCTTCTAAAAATCCATCAGATCACCTTTACTTTAAACAGTTAAGAAATGCCACCAAAAAAGATATTCTGTAAGATAAAAAAAACTATTACCTTCACCTCCAAGAAACCCACCATCAAAAACCACAAAAGTTCCGGTCAGGCATCAACAAACTACTTCAGCCAGGGCACTCTAAAACTCCTGCCCCATCAAGATTCAACCATAATAAGTCTAACCAAATTCATGATGCCTTTAATAACTATTTTACTGAAGCCATTCAAACCCTAGCTAGTCCATTACCACCTATTACCACTTCCCCATTAAATACCACTAATAGTCCAGCTCCAACCTTTCATATACAACCTGTACCTACATCCCTCATTTGCAACCTCATTCAAAAACTCAAACCATGCACCCCTTCTTCAGACTGTCTTCCAGCTGAATACCTGCAAATTTCAGCTAAAGCTATTGCCTATCCCATTTCCATCCTTATAAATAGAACAATTTTAGAAAGCACAATCCCGTCCATATGGAAAGTCTCCCATATCATCCCGCTACATAAAGGTGGGACATCTACTGAGCTTTCCAACTTTCGGCCAATCGCCTTACTCTCTCCAATAGCTAAAATAATGGAAAAATGCATCCACAGACAACTACTTGACCACCTTCTCCATAATAATTTACTTGCCAACTGCCAGCATGGCTTTAGACCTTTCCATAGCACAACAACTGCCCTGCTATCCTTTTCTGACTGTATAAACAAAAATTGTAACAATAACTCTCTTTCCTCTGCACTATTTATTGACCTTTCAAAAGCCTTTGATATGGTTAACCATCACATGCTTATTGATGTACTAAAAGCCCAATCGCTTGACCCACAAGCATTACGCTGGTTTAAATCTTATTTAGAAAACAGACAGCAAGCAGTGCTTCGGGATAAAAAATCTTTCTACACCCCTCCCTGTGAACATTGGAGTACCACAAGGCTCTATTTTAGGCCCGCTTCCCTTTTCAGTATTTATTAATGATCTTCATGCACAGCGGTAGTGGTGCTGCGGTAGCGTTGTCACCTCAGAGCAAGACATTGTCCCGTTCGATTCTCATCTAGGCCATCTTCTGTGTGTTGGCATACATGAATGGGCATGCCTTCGTTGAAGGTTGTGCATCAGGGCTGGTAACTCGACACATAAAAATCCACTACCAAACATTAGCAGACCGGAGTTCCGCTGTGGTGACCCCTAACCAGGATAAGCCGAAAGACACAACATTAATGATCTTCATGCCAAAATTCCTCAAGCCACCTGCATACAATATGCAGATGACTCTACTTTAATACATTCAGCCAAGTCCATAACCTCACTCCAGACCCTCACCCAGACAGTATTTAACACTGTTGACAATTGGTTCATGCAACACTGCCTCCTTCTGAACCCCCAAAAAACAAAAGTATTGCTGTTTGCACCTACTCAAAAGTCATCACAACTTCACTTCACAGTAACCTCTAACAATGGAACTAACATATCCCCTGACACTACAACTCATCTCCTGGGAATAACAATTGACAACAACCTTAGCTATGATGACCATATTAGTACTACTATAAAGTCTGGCAACAAAAAACTAGACACCCTTTATAGAATCAAACCCTTCCTTACCCCTATAGCCAGATCCACCTGATCTCTACCCTGTTCTATGCTTCTGCAATATATACCAATCTTTCTAAAAACAACCTTACCAAACTTTCAACCAGTTACAATAACATAGCGCGATTGGACACTGGCACCCCTTTTAGAACTCACCACTGTCACAACCTCAAACAACTGGGATGGTTAGAACTGCAGAGCCAACTACTTTGTCAACTTCTTATCACCCAAAAGATCCTTTACCACCCTAATAATACCCCTATCCTCACTAATCTGATTACCCCCTATAAAAATCTTGCAACACTACGCTCAGCTAATAAGCTTCTAGTTTCCAATATTAAATCCAACAACAAAGCTGGGGACTCACTTTTCACTAACACAGGGGAAAAAACCTGGAACCAGCTTCCTAGTGAACTTTCTACCCTTGCTTCCACACTGCTTTTAAAAAAAACATCTTAAAGAATATCTTAAAACTCATTGGCTTTGTCCCTGCTCTAACCCTGACTGATATCTCATTTCCCCTTCTTGCTCTCCCAATACTTCTCTGCTCTCTACTCCACTGTTCTATGTTGCCTACCTGTAATAAAGTTTCCTTCCTAGTACTAAAAAAATAAAAAAATAAAAAAATTGGGAATCTCCATATATTTTTTATCTCTCAAATCTTGTTTGTTTGTTCTCTGTATTTGATCTTGGCTTAAACCTACTAAAGAACTCTGTACAAGTTTATCTTACCTTCAATTTAAACAATGTACTGTAACTCATTTTACTATTGGTATATATTGTATGCTTTGCCACTGCCGATGCTTGGAGCTTTTCTCCCCAGGCCTCTACTGAAAATGGACATATATCCAGTTAGACTAGCCCAGTCAACAAATGTAAAATAAAATAAAATAAAATAAAATAAATAAATATATATATATATATATATATATATATATATATATATATATATATATACACACACACACACACACACACACACACACACACACACACACACACACACACACACACACACATGAAATCTATGCTATGATGGGGTGGGGGGGTTGCAACATTTGGCATTATCTCAGTGGTACGCATTGGGTCCAGGAGACCAAAATGCTGTGGGTCTAGTGGCAGGACAAAGTGGATTTATATATGGTGAATGTGTTGCTGTATATGATATCTTGGTATGAGCTGTTAATATAGGAGTGCAGTGCTTTTTCTTGTGGAAGAGCTTCACTTCTCTAACTTAGGCTCTAAGGTTTTATAACTACACATTCAGGACAGGCAGACAGACAGACTGGGAAGGTCACACATGTCTGATTTAAAACATATTTTGAAACTGTGGTTAGAATCTCATGCAAATAAAGAAAAAAATGTAAAAATAACGAACTTTAATACAAAAGTCTACTCTGCAGTAATTTAAGTAAATGGGCATTTCAAAGTGTCTCTGAGACTTCTGAGCAGCTTTTTATTTTTGTAGAATAATCTTGGTTATCTGAAATTACAAACATTAAGTCAGACTTGAATGGACATTGATCTGATAATAAGCCTTCAATTAAGTATGGGGGAAATCATAAAGGTTGATGTAAATTGTACACAATGTTTCCCCTCCAATGTGGTGCTACATTTCCTTGTGTAAAAGCACCATGATGGGGCTGCCTCAGAATTTAATGTGTGCAACTCAATGTAACTTTTTAAACTTCAGACACAGCCCTACCATAGTGCTTTTGCATAAAGGCATGCATCACAACAGTGGGCTGTCTCCGTGGCCATGATACATGCTAATGAGGCAGTCCAAGGGAGAGGCATACAATAATTAGCCAAGTGGTCTTTTCTCTGGAACTGTCACATGGAAGGTATCTATGCACTTGCTCTGCTATATACATTATCACTGTCACCTTTTCTACATTACAGTAGTGAATATGGCCAAAACGCTATGTTCATCCAGCATGGTAGAAGTAAGTGCTAGGGAGTTTAGTGGTATGTTAGGGTTAGGAGGTGTGTGAGTGAGTATATGTAAGGGCCTGCATGTATGAATGTATGTGTGAGTGTGCATCTGCTTGGAACACAACATTAAGGGGAGTTTGGGTGGTAATTTAGGTAGGTGTATTTGTATGAATGAATAGATGCGTGTCTGTGAGTGCGATTGGGTGAGGAGTGAGCTGCTTTCTGTGTGTGTGTGTGTGTGTGTGTGTGTATGTGTGTGTGTGTGTGTGTGTGTGTGTGTGTGTGTGTGTGTGTGTGTGTGTGTGTGTGTGTGTGTGATGAGTGATGAACGCAACTTGGCATAATCTTACAGAGAAGTAAATATTTAAAATGTTTTGATCTTACAATGGAAGGGGTCTCACTGAAACGGATACCTGGTGTCAAAATCATGGCCTCAAGCTAAATGCCAAAAAGTGCATAGTCATCCCCTTTGGAAAAAAGCAAAGTACCCACAAACTACCACATAGGTTGTAGTCCCCTAAATACAGAAAATGTAATAAGGGATCTGGGGACCCAAGTAGATAGTAATCTCTCCTTTGATAATCACATTGCCAAAGTGGTTGGAAAATCCTTCTATGTGGCCCACCTAATCACAAAAGCGTTTGCATCCAGATCAAAAGAGGTCATTGTGCCTCTCTACTCATCACTCATCAGACCCATCATAGAGCACAGTGCCCCATCTGGGATGTACCTTACAAGACACCTTCAACAGCTAGAAAGACCACAGAAGAACCTCACCAAGAGGATAACTGGCCTCAAACAGATGCCCTATGCAGCTCAACTGAAGAAACTCCAGCTGTACTCGGTTGCATACCGCCTACTCAGAGGTGATCTCTGCCTGACATACAAGGTCATGTCCAACCCAGAATTGATGGGCATGCTCCACCTAAAGAAAACGTTATCCCCTCGAGCCACAATCTCTAGGGATCTAAACCTCACCACAACAATAAATAGGACATGCTGGAGGGATAGATTCTTGTCCCAGAGACTTCCCATGCTTTGGAACAATATTCCAATCTACATTAGGCAGAGCTCCTTGCTAACACTCTTCAAGAGAAACCTTGACGAGTGGATGGGAAACAGAAAGTTTAACCCGGGGATCACTTCAGTGGCTCTGCTGGACAGAGGCACAGGGAACTAATCTAAAGGGGTGGCGAAAGCCAACACATTCTGGCTAGGCTTATAAATGCCTTTGGGCAGATAGCCTAGTACCTACCTATGAACCTATGAGACAGTAACCACCAGGGATAACTGTCTGTACACAGATCAGGTGAGGGGGGGAGCAGTAACCACTAGGGATAACTGTCTGTACATGGATCAGATGAGGGAAACAGTAACCACCAGGGATAACTACTTGTACACAGATCAAGTGAGGAGACAGTAACCACCAGGGATAGCTCTACTTCTCTTACCTAATGGCAGTCTTGCAAATTCTAACAGGCAGATAAAGAGAACAGGGACTGAGGGAGTAGGGAATATCACACACCATGTATACTCAATATGGTTTGCCTGAAAACCAAGTATTTAAATGAAAGCTGTGGCACTAAACTGGACACTAAGGAAAAATAGCATGTGTTAAAAGGCACTAAACAGACATCAAATCATGTACCCCCCCAACAATCCCAGATACCATAAATATGTACGTATATGTATGTATATATATATATATATATATATATATATATATATATATATATATATATATATATAGGAAAATAATTGAAGCCATTAATACATATGGGGTAACGGGGTTCAAACCAAGCAACCTGGACACAACAAAGACCCGCATATGTCTGCTGCACTAACAGAGAAGGTAGTACACTCTTCATTTTTAAAAGACAGACAGTACATTGTAATTGTAGCCAATACAGTGCACATAATGAATACTATAGTTTAAATTTCTGTTAATTTTTGTGCAGTGTCTGTGTGTGTGTGTGTGTGTGTGTGTGTGTGTGTGTGTGTGTGTGTGTGTGTGTGTGTGTGTGTGTGTGTGTGTGTGTGTGTGTGCGTGCGTGCATGCGTGCGTGTGTGTGTGTGTGTGTGTGTGTGTGTGTGTGTGTGTGTGTGTGTGAGATGAGTGATGAACGCAGCTTGGCATAATCTTTCAGAGAAGTAAATAGTTAAAATGTTTTGTGCTTACAATAGAAGATTACAGAAGAACACATTTCAGATGCAAGTGTGGCTTTCCAAAGACATTAAATACTTAATGTTACTTATCATGATGATGTGTGGTTATGATCACGTTATCTCCCATTTAGCTGTAAGGCATAAGTAAAACATCAGACTGCAGTTGGGGCCCAATTTACTAATACAAAAGTAATTTTTATGCTGGGCAATATGTTTATAAAAAATATATATGCAGAAAACATAAACCCCTGTGTTTTATCTGGTCTTTTATCTCAAAGTAATATTTAAGAGAATAATTACCAAATGCCTTAAATTATATTAACTGTTTGTTAAAATGAAAGTGATCCCACAGTCATACAAATGAATCATGATATATTAAGAGAGTTTCAGGCATTCACATTTAAGCTGCATTTATTTGAATTACTGATGATTCATAACATGTTGTGATGCTTTCTGTCAGATAGAGCCTATAATGTGCTTTGCTACCAAGCACAAATATTATTCTGTAATTTTCTATGCTTTATACAAGTAAGAAAAGAAATAGGCTTAAAATTAACTTGCATTATTCTCCATTGATGTTACAAGGGCAAGTGTGTTTCCCTATTTTGTCTTTTCATCATTTTGTTTCCAATTTCTGTTTTATTGATCTCTTGAATTTTCATCAGTTTCAACCTCTGTTTACTACCTTGTAAATACCATATATTAATGCCAATTAGTCCCAGCAAAATCATTTACTTTTGTAATACAGTGTATAATACTGCTTTCTAACCTAGTTGCTCCTATAGTCTGTGTATGCATTATGTATAAAACAAAATTAATATTTCACCCCTAGCTTATGTAAAAAAAAAAATGCTGTAAAACAAGTACAGTCCTGGGTAGTTGTCTTTTTTTAACCTATTATGATGTCTCATACATACCATCAATCAGATCTAAACATGATATTGTTTCTGTATACAGCTGTTAATACTTTAAACGTAGCGTGATCCTCTGACGAGCTTTGTTGTAATTACACTTTCTTAAATAAAGTGAATTAGTACATGATGCATTATAATCTGCAAGAATATGTTTTTTGTTTTAGTAGTGTAATCCTGGCCTTGGCTCGATTATTTTCTTGGAATTTATATCAGTTTCTGAAACCACATCATTGCATTGCTCACTTTCTAATTATTGATTTTCATGTGGGAATAGAACTAGCTATATGCCAAGGAAAGATGCCAGGGATATCAGATAAGTCTGAGGAAGAAGTAAAGATACTGACTAAATAGTTTGCTTCGGTCTTGACAAGGGAAAGCAAAAGGAGGCTGCTGTGGTGTGATGAAGGCTGAATGGTAAAGGGATTCTAGGATGCTGACTTGAGTGAAAAGAGAGGGACCTGGCTGACCTAAGGGAAAGTAACACATGGGAATTAGATTGGCTACCTCAGAGTCCACAGAAATCTGTCAAGTGTCTTGGCAGGCGAACTAATGGATATCGTCAGCAAATCACTGCTGAGTGCAGAATGTTTAGAAGAATGGAAGTAAGAAAAAGTGGCAGACTGAGAAAGCATATGACATTGTCCCAAGAAAGCTGGTCTGGCCAGTACTACGATGGATCAAAGTCTCTAAAACAAAATGCTTGAATTAGTAGAGGCTATGTACAAGGACCCAGTGACAAGCAAAAACAGTGTTTAGTCTCCCAATGGAAGCGGGTATGCATCAGGGGACAGCTCTGAGCCCATTCCTGTTTATAATGGTGAA
The DNA here is from genome assembly GCF_019279795.1 of Protopterus annectens. Lineage (NCBI taxonomy): Eukaryota > Metazoa > Chordata > Ceratodontiformes > Protopteridae > Protopterus > Protopterus annectens. Next base: position 100,817,375 of record NC_056736.1, read on the forward strand.
GGACTACATCAGCAAGCAGGTCAGAGGGGGCAGATCAACAAAGTTGCTAAATATAGATTATGTAACATTACAAGATGACCTTGAACCAGAATTTCTTCCAATGATAGGGGAGTGGAATGCAGAACTCAAGGTGCATGGGAAGAAACTGACTGCAGATAAGAGTGTGGTCATGACAGCAAATCTTGGAACCAGAAGGAACTGAAAACTGAGGTAAGAAGGAAAATATTTAAACAATTCAAGAGCTTCAGGTATTGGGAGGTATTTTTATGGAGAAAATTTGAATCATGGAGTCAACACAGGAATAACAGGTTCTGTTGCTAGCTGTCACAAAGTGCATGGATAGTCACTGAAAAAAGAATCTTAAAGAACCTGAAAAGCTTAAATGTACAAAATAATGGTGCAACCAGTGCTTCCATATGCCATAGGCAGGAAGGCAGACCGGATGAGGAAGTTTAGTTGACGATTAAAAAATGCTTGAGATGAGTGGTAGGATGTATAATTTAGGGTGCGCAAGGAAACAAGTACATCTAGTTGCAGAGAAGATCAAGGACAACAAACTGCAGTAATGTGGTCACATATGCAGGAAAAAGAATATGATTGGTTAAAGCAGATTTCAGAGAGACGGGAGAAAGGCAAAAGGCAATGAGGGCATCCAACCAAGAGATGAAGAGATCGAATGACAGAAAACTGGTGACATTAGGGCATGGCTATTGAAAGTAGGAGAGTGATACTGAACTGAGACTGGTCATAGCAGTTGACACTACTCTCTGTCTGATCCCATATAAACATTTGTGGAAAAGGGGGTTGATGATGATGATGGCGATGATAATGAAGATGATGATAAGGATGATGCTAATGATGATGATTTTGATGATGATGATGATGACTCTTGTAACATCAGCCTTAGCTTTGATTTGAATCTAATGAAGATAGACATCATGTTATTAAAACTAAAATTAAAATAAAGAATGTAGTTGTTATAATATTTCCCACTAACTCATTTGCATTTCATTAAAGATCACGTATGTACTACATCATATTTGTACCTATTACATTTTCTGAGGCTGCTTGAAGCAAAGGACTGCAGGCATCGTTCAATAAGAGACAATTTCTCATGATATATCATGTGATGTGTGTCATTTTGAGTAGATGGTTAAGACTTTGAGCTGTGGTACAGAGTTTGACTCCCCACGTCTCTCATTTGCCTACCATCTAACCTTGAGCAAGTCACTTAACCAGACAATGATCCTGAGTCACCTCTGAAAAGGGACTGTGAGTGCAGTTGGCTTACCTAGTTAACAAATAGGTATCATCATCATCACCATCATCATCATCATCATCGTCATCATCATCATTATCGTCATCATCATCATCATCATCATCATCATTGTCATCATCATCATCATCATCATCATCATTATCATTGTTGTTGTTTACAAGCTACTCATTAAGAGTATAATACGGCCATTATAAGTGTAAGCCCCTGTTTATGCACACTGCTAGCTACTGACATATTTGCTCATAAGCAATGTCAGACCTTAAGAGCATTTTTATCAAGTGTGACCATGAACCTTTCATCTCAGTAAATGTCTTGTACAGAGAGCCATACACTCTGCAACATCTTATACATACAGATAATTTAGTAATCGGGCCATAAGCTGTAACTGATAGTCATGTATTTTGAGAGCAATTTATTACTCTTACTAATACCCAGCTTGTATATTTTGCCCTAGAGGTTTACTATCTAAAGGCCTAAGAGTCATAGTGGTGACCAGTGAACAGTATCCCATGTGATATTGATCATGCCTTTAATTTCCTATCTGTGCTCCCATACTTATAGTTGCAATATTCCTCACAAACAGAAAGGATGAATATTGCATTCATTATATTTTGGTTAGTTGTATTAAATTGTTAACAATGCACTTATTCAGGACACATGTATTCTTTGCCAGGGGTGACCCAGAACTACTGTCTGGTTATATGACTTGCTCAGGGTCACACAGACTGGATATAGATGTGGAAGGAAGCAACTTGTTAACAGCTCATGGCCATACTTCTCTGCATTACCTACCATCCTGTTTTAAACATTTTACTGTGTTCCCCTCTGCATGATGTCTCTGCAATGCCCAGTGCCTTGTCTTGTTTTAAACATTTTATAGTGTTGTCCTATGCACAATGTCAGTGCAATTTCAAGTTGTCTATGGAATTCCCAATGTCTTGTAGTCAGGGAAATGGACTCCAGCCAACTCACCAAGGGAAGCTTAGACAGACACAAGCAGATCAAAACACATTCCCTGAAACTAACTATGGTGAACATTATCAAAAAAACTGTAAGCAGTCCTATGGAGGGATTAATCCCTGAACTTAAAAGTAATTGCGCAACAGTGAAGAAAAAGGCAAACTTTACTGTCAGTGAAATTTGTTTGGCTAACAGTATTAGTTCTGTTTGCTGAAATTATCTTTGTTGTCCTGACATGCTCAGAAGGGAAACAAGCAGTTCAGCATGTGACATGATGAAGTAAGGCTATGAGCTATGAATCAGCCATTAGCTGTTGGCTGAGGTTAGAGTTCCTCAGTCTTCACTCCCATAGTAAATGGCCTTGCAGCATACCAGAAGTCGGCTGTACACATACATGGGTCTAACACATGCAGCTGCTGCATGACCTCCTGAACTCTCAGGTAGTTTAGAAATCACCCAATTGAAGTTGGCACACAAACTCTTGTAGCAAGTTGAGACGTGGATGTGTAGTGGAACTGTATACTCCAGTCAGGAAAAAGGGGTCTGATATTGGTGCTCTCTATATATTATAGCAAAAGGGGAGGGGGCATATGTTTTCCATTAATTTTGAAAAGTCGTGCAACAGAATACCTAAATACTCAGTGACATTGCACAGATCTCATAACTCTTGGCTATATTTTTCAGTGTTAAAGTGCAACTGAGCATTGTTAATATGTCCAAAAGATGCACGCTAAAACACAAGTATGCATTTCCAATTCTACCTCTCAAATGTCCAGATTTTCATAGAATGTCCAGATTTTTGCTCATATTTTTGGTGTGGTCTTCATAGAGTTGTGGTTTTCTGGCAAATCACTGAGGATTTAAGTCACTAAATAATGACACACATTTGAGTTTCAGACTTCATATCCTCTAGAAAATGAATGCTAACAGAAATTCAGTTATCTTAGCACATTGCTTCTTCTTGGATGCTTCTGCTGGACATTTTGAAGTCATATTACAGTTGCTGCTATCATCTTCCATGTGCTGAAAAGGAACAATATTCCTTCTGTAAAGTCTTTTTTAATATACTAATGCAGTAAGAGGGAAATGCATGAAGAAAACTGTGAACTTGTCTGATGGAGAACTTACCTGAATAAAGTTTCCAGTCTGAGAAATGTTACACCTTGCTTTCACAGCGCAGGATGAGACTAAATGTTTTCTGCCTGAGGTGATATTTACATAGAGAAAGATATTGATTAAAGGACTGTAGTCTATTTTCTTCAGTTTTGTAATGAACAAGTCTTGTTCACTAAAAATAACACACACAACACACCATAGAGGGTAATACCATGCTGACAAACAATGTAAGTTCTGGCTTGGTATAATAACCATAATGCTTGAGAAAGGGCACAGTCATGGAGGAATTTATCTCCCTGTCACATGCATTTGATCACTCAGATTTCACCTCAGGATGAAACCCAGCCATCAGAAGTAAACCCCTGCTCAACACCCCAGCCCAACAGGTACTATAGTTAATTTGGCTGCATTATACTAGGCATTGTGAGGCACTAAATATTTTTTACTAGCTTTTTCTAGTAAAAGATAATGGGACTGAAATTATCAACTGCTTTAAATGTATTATTTTAGGGTGAGGAACTGTTGCGGCTTTTTCCCATACAGAAGATATGGTTTGTAATAAACAGGACAGATTTATTTGGTGTATTATGAGCTTGGTGATGAAAGAGCCTGGTAGTTTATGAACAAGGTGCAATCCATCTGTGTCTGGAGATCCCATGGCAGGGAATTTTGCCAATAGATGTATGCAGTTTTTGCTGAAATTTTACTGTAGCACAAAGAAGCTGGTGTGATTGTGATAAACTGGTTGTGTCTTGTTGCTGCCTTTGCTAATATTGCTGCATCCATTAGTAGTAAGGTTCCAAAATGGATTTTGAAATGTATTTTGATGATTTCTGCTAGTTGGATATTACTAGGGAGTTTTTAGTTTTTCATGTTGAGACTTAGTCGTCCTTAACCTTACTAGGAATACTTTTTACAATCAAGTATATAAAAGCGAATATGTATCCCTTTATAAGAGATATAAAAAGAGAGGTGGCAATAATCAGACAGCCATAAATTAAACAGAACAGCAAAAGTAGGTATTTAAAGCAAATAAGAAAGCATAGCAGTGCAGATTCACAAGAGGGCAGCAGTGAGACAGCAGCAATTCTGTTAGAAAAAAATACAGCCATCCATTCACTATCACTCTCTATGTATCAGACAACAGAATCTTTTATGATGCATTGTCAGATAAATGAAAACTGCTAACAGGTGATCTAATATTACATATGGCTGTTGAAGGTAATCATTATATCGCATGTCAGAGGGACAAGAATTTCAATGACAGAGTATCAAGGGCATTTCTGACAGGTACAATAAAATCTGTTTATTACCAGGAACATTTAAGATGGTGACGGTGACTACAATGTTTGCAGTAATACCAACTGTAACGAATGGTTTATGCATCTTGATAAGGCTACTTTTCGGCATTTATTTAAGTAATTGAAGTTTAGAAGATATTATGCATGCAGTGCAACTCTTATTAAGTGTATCGTGCGAGCAATGAAAAGATCAAAAAAATAAAATAATGGAAATTTGTAGCATCCCGCTTAGTAGAAATGCAGACATAAACAATGCACTGCACAGAAATATCCTGACAAAGGACATGATGACTTTTTTAGTTTTCAGAATCCTAATACTGTAATGAAGTAGAGATCTGCAGGGCAGACACTCACTATTTATTCCTAAATACATGATAATATCATTCTCCAGAAATGCACATACATAAATTACAGAGCTTTTGTTATTCTAGCTCTTAGGAAAATAAGTATTTGGAATGTTAATTCTCTTGCCGATCATGTTTGCATTGTTTCTGCAGTTCCGCACATTAAGCTGTCATCAGGTCTAGCATTATACTTTGGGGTGTTGTGAGCTAGAAAGCACTAAATTCATGTTTGGTATAAACCTTTCATTACTTTTGAAGCATCTTAAATAATGAGATGAGAAAGAGAGAGAGAGAGAAAGAGATGTAAACTGTTTAAATGAAACATTTGTACTTTTTTCCCACAGTAAGTACTACAAATCTACAAATCCAAGTCTAAATTTGGACACAACATGTACAGCTATCACCCCACTATTGCCTGGAATAGGCTCCCACTAGAAATCAGGACCCTTACACATCCTAAACAATATAAGACAGCCACGAAAGAGCACTTTAAAAGTCACTGGTCCTGCCACTGCACTCACCCTCCTTAAACATCCCGTACTTCTCATACCTTAATCTACTTTCTGCCCTTAACTCACTCTTCTCACTAGCTCTCTCTAAGCTTCCTTGACTACTCTTTCTACTGTCTTTTTTTTTCAATAATAAATCTTTATTATTTTTAACTTTTTCATACATACTTAAACAGAGAAAAAAAAAACGAAAATAATTTCTACACAATTTCTGTCAACATTAACATAAAATATATACAATATATATACATGAATGCTTTCACCATTTGAATAACATATCTACAAAGTTTCTGTCCAAATATAATCCCTAGTAGTAGTAAGGTTCTTCCAAAGGTTATACTATATAGTTTAAAATAAAATAATAATGGGATTTCCTGATTTCAACAGATTAGGTTAATATAATGTTAAAAATTTGTTCCCAAATCTTTAGATTGTTTGAATGTTTACTTTGGTTATTGATAACATATTTGTGAGCTAATATATGTTTTATCGCTAAGATCTTAATGTTTTCCCAAGTCGTTTGCATTGGGTTCAACCAATTTGTAGCTATATAGATAGAGCTTCATTAGTAGGAAAATATTCATAAGTACAATCACCTGGGATCTAGGTGTATTGTTTGGAGGAATGTGTAATATCGTAAATTCCCAAGATAACGTTGAATTTTGATATCCCATCTTTTGCAGTTGTAGTCTTAGGGAATTCCAAAGTTTATATATACATTTGCAGCTCCAAAACATATGTAGGAGGTCCGCAATTTCGTCTTTACAATATGGGCATTTGGGAGAATTCTTGGAGTTGAATTTATACAAGCTAAGGCATGTATAGTATGCATTATTATATATCATACGTTGCGTGAAAGTTAACTTATGAAGAGAGATTGATTTTGCTGTTAATTTAATTGCGTTTATGAATTTACTCTCTTCAACCAAAGGTAATTTTTCTTTCCAATATTTCGATATAAGAAGGTGATTATGAAATTTGATATATTTTATCAGTTTATAAGCTTTCTACTGTCTTCTAAAATCTCTTAAGCAAATTGCCTCAGAGAAACCTTCTATTGTAAATGTCTTGCTTTCATGCAACTACATCATGATAAAACTGTTTTTTTTAACCACTTACCCCAAAAACTATACTCATCTTAATGACATATTTCTTTTTATACAGCTTGAAATAATTATGCTATACTCCTGATTATTGACACTGTATAACATTGTATTGCTACTTAATGCCTTGCAATAATCCTGTAACATTGCTGTTTAATGCTAATTTATAATGAAAATTGTATAATATGTTGGAGCTTTTCTCCCTCGGCCTCCGCTGAAAAGGGGCTCTTCAGCTCAATCAGACAATCCCGGTCAACAAATGTAAAATAAATAAATAAATAAGTCAAAAACTGTTCACTTTTTTTTTAGTGAGTAATTAACTTTCTGTCTATCCATCTATCCAGAACTCCTTTTTATCATATCAGGCTGGGGTATCACTTCAACAGTGGCAATCACTTAAAGCCAAGGTTTACACCACCAGGTGGTTACCCTGCAGTGGTTGTTCTTCCACATTACACATTCATACTCACACCGATGGCTAATTTGCAATGTCCAGTCCACTTACTGCATACCTTTGGAATGTGGGAGGAAGCTGGAGCACCCAGAGGAAACCCATGTGAACACAAGGAGAATATGTAGACTGCTCACAGAAGACACCCGAGCCTAGAATCAAACTGGAGAAACTCTTGCTGTGATCTGACAATGCTATCTGCTGTGCCACTGTGCTTCCCTTTTGTATCAATACAAATAGTCAGGTATACTACATTTATTTCTTTGTTAACTTTGTAGGTGAACTGGACTATGGATCCTTTTCAAGCATGATGCAGGACAAAAAGATTTTATATATATCTTCATAGTATGGATGCACAGACTGTTTCAGATGTTTGCACATGTGGGGTAAAAGTTAATTATCTACTACCATTGCCTTGGAGGCAGTTGAATGCAGAATAGGTGGTAAGACAGATATACAGCTATATAGATTGACAGATAGGGATAGAGATGAAATGTAATAGAACTTATACATATGATACAGGAAGGTGTGTTTTTGTCAATTGCTGTTTGTGTGTATGAAAAACAATGTTGTACTTAAATTATTATAAACTATAACAGTATATTGCCTGGCAGTTAGCACAGAGGATTAAAGAGCTGCAAATTATTTGTTTCCTATGGTCCACTATTCCAGGGTTTGATTCCCTCAGCCTCCATTGGCTAACTGTGTGAGCAAATCTCTTAACCAGACAGTGCACCTGGGCTGAATCTGAAAAATGTCTATGAAGATACATGCTCTGTCCTACTCAACAAATACAAATAAAGTAAATTCCCAGGTACACAGCGCAAGTGAAAATGTTACATATTGTGAAACAAAGTAGGCTACTATGTACAATAGCTTTACCTTATTATCTTAACAGAAATGTATTTATTCTTGGCAACTTATGTGAATTTGGAAAAATATATGAGCAGGAGCAGAGCAAGAAGTCAAACAGAATTTAGAGAATTGACATGCCTCCAAACCTCTTATGCAAGAAATCTTGACAAAGCCTAAAGGCCCAAAAATAAGGACAGATTTTAAATATTGCTCTTATAAACTTAGGAAACTGAAAGAATAATAGGCTGTGTGTTAATATGGATTTTCTGAAGGATATAAACTCTGAGAACTGCAAATTTTATGAGGAACAGGCTAAAAATATATCTAAAAATCTGCAATCTGTGAAAATCTGGATAGTTGAGAGGTATGTGAATAGAGAAAATTAAACTGTAAGTTAGGCAACAGCAAACTGTAAACTATTTACAAACACAGTGAGGCTAGGATGTAAGTTTTCTGTAAAAAAATGGAGGCTATGACATGCAAATGTAGCATGGAAATATAGATTTTTTCAGATGCTTGCACATGTGCGTTAAAGTTAATGATCTTCTACCCTTTATCTTGGTTGCAGTTGAATGCAGAGCAGGTGTTAAGACAGGTATAACATCTAGCTAGAGAAATGCTGAAATTCTCACTTTGTCTAACTTTAAGTGGAAGGGTGTTCCACATTGCAAATACAACCACTGAAAGTGTTTACCAGCTGACTACAGATATAATACAGTTACATGAAGAGAAAGATATTTTTATTCTGAGAGTAAGGAGATAAGGTGTCCATGGAGTTGCTTATATTGTGAGCTAAAGGACAGAGCAATGTTCAGAAGGAAATAGCTTAACTATTTTAGTTGTGAGAAGGAGAGTAGATGTTATAAGAATGGGAAGGTCTGCTGTGACTAACAGAATTGATGGGGAAACAAATTTGCATATTTTTCTCAAAACTACGTTATCCTGTCATAAATAGACATGTGAGGTTATTCCAGGAAGGACATATTTCAGTTTAAGTATTACAACATTTTAGCAAATAGCCTTATAGACTACCTGGGTGCATTATAGTACCCTTGCACTTAACATGCTTTTATACCAGGTTCTATAATAACAAAATTCTAAGAAAGTATAATAGGAAATGAAAAAGAGAGATATTATGTCTCCCTCATTATGTCTTATCTTGGAAAAGGATAGGAAAAATATATATGTATATCTAAGATGCAAACAGTACTACCTTCATTTCTTACACTGTCCAAATCCAAAGCCATTACATCATTTTTACCACTCTTTATTTTAATATATTTTTTTTCAAAATACACAATGTTCACTGCCACTTCACTGTGTTTTGTTTTTATATTCACTTATTCTTCACTGTGGTGAGTTCCCCAACAACCGCTTGACTCTCAAATTCCCATGGAGCTTAATAACCACAATTGGTTGAAGAGTCAGTTGTTTGCAAATCAGAAAAGACATCCCATTTTGTATAGAAAAAAAGCCCCACTGTACCACCATATGACAAACTTTGTGTTTCACTGCTTGCAACATAAACTAATTCTGTGGTTGTGTAATTTTAGAGAAAAGATGAGTTGCACTCTTGCTGTACTGCTAAATAAATGGGAAACTATAAAGGAATCACTTCACTGTTTGTTTCTTGTTGAATCGTCCCATCTTGATACTCAACAATTCAAATTTATTTTGATAGCCACTCTGGTGGTATAGAGAAATAAAGTCTGGACTATGACCTGGGTGATCTGAGTTTGATTAGCTACAGTAGTGAATGATGGAGTGGCATGGTGTGATGGGCAGTACCATTCCAGGAGGGTGGCTGGTGGTGTGGGTGTCTCCAGTGATGGTGTCTGGTGGAGGCTGGGGATGTTGTGTAGTGGAATGTGTGATTCCCAAGAGGTGGTGGAGGAATAGACATGTCTGAGGTGCTCCTGAGTCTGGACGATAAACCATAACATGCCCCAGTGCACATGCACCCTTGCAGATGCAACCATAGTCAATAGATAGGGGGATATTTGTACTGGATAACAAAAAAAAAAAATGGCCTGATAGATGGCAACATGACCCCCCCCCCCCCAAGACATCCCTAGGATCCACATTGGTCCCAGCTGAAGAGTAGTGTTAGTTCCAAGGTGAACTAGAGTAGCCAGAAGGCTCAGCGATGGACATGAAACATTGGGATGGCATGCTGAATCATAGTAAGGGGACTCAAAAAGAAAATTTATTTTGCAATGAGTCTGCTCTTATTCTTTGAACCTTCTCCATCACAGTGTGGCTACATGTTCTACTGTTCTCTTCCCTTTGATAATTACACTTTCACCCTCAATGCCAGATTTCTCCCACCCCTTTATTTCCTGCAACACTTGAACATAGTTTCTGTATATTTTCTTTTCTCCTCTCCTTTTCTTTTAGCAGACAATCCATGATCAAATGAATTCATTACAGCACAATTCTGAACTGTGAGCTTCTAGCAGATTTAGTCATTTCACAAATGTTTTGATAGTAAACATTCTACAGAGTATATAAATGTTATATGTACAGTTTTCCTTCTCAATGGTCTGTTTTTCACTAAGCATTTAACATCTGTGCAATTATCTTAAGTATGCCTTTCAGCTCCCCATCTAAAATAATCTTAAGATTTGCTGGAATAAATAACATATCTTTATCATTTTCTTCCAAAATTGTTACATGAATGTGTAATTTCAACATTTGCTGTCGGTGGTTTCATTTTAATTTTAATTGAATTCATTAAAACTAGTTTCTTGATTTTAAAAGTTCCAATGATTTTGCATCATAATTTTCATGTCCTCACTAAAGACTGCATTTGATCTAAAGAAAAATATGAATCAAGTAATATTATCAAAGACAGTCTACATCGGTAATATGATCTTAATGACATGTCCAAAATCTAGATGCAGTACCATCTGTTCAGAAAGCACTTTTAAAGACTGTTCTCCAGGAGATACTTATTAGAATGTTTAATGTTGCTAAAAGTAGCAGCAATCCTTTAGGAAAATCTCCCCTATTGTCTCTCTCTTTTTGGGAGATCTGTAGTGGCTCTTTCATTTAAATGAAAGAGTTTCACACATTTGATCTGTGGTAAAATGTGTGTTTCCTAATGTAGTCTTCAAACTAGCTTTTGAATAAGATTTAACTCTTCTTTTCGTCACAGCATTAGGTGGTTCTAAATTAAAATTACAGTTTTCCTTAATTATCAACACTGTAAGAACTGCTTGTTTGACTATCCCTTTACCCATTTGCCCTAACAGTAATTTCTTTTGTCTCATTCACGTTATTGCTCATGTTTACTTTCCAAATGGCAAGCCCCATCACTACTGCCATTTCTGTGTGTCACCTGCACTGATGTCTAAGTGCCATTTTACTTAGATTTTTTTTTGCTCCTATAACATGAAATAATCTTCACTGGACAGTCTCTTCATCACTTCATGAATATTGTGCATATCATAAACTGCTCACAGTAGACTATTATGGAAGTGTCTCTTCTTATGTTTGGACCATATATGTGGTAGAAATACATTTTGTTGAGGTTGGATTCATTAACTCTGAACTTGTTAAGTCTAACCTGATGAATAATGCTTATGCTGAAAAATGCATTTTACCCTTGATGCTTGATTTTGGCAATGTTATAATAATGCAGAGTGAGGACTGAGGAGGGTCTACCTTAGATTACAGTTTGTAGATAGCTTAACCCCCATTTGTAATATATCTGAACCATTTGTGTTTTGATATTTTCTTATGATTTATTTATCTATTTATTTGTAATTGTTGTTATAAACAACATTATCTGGAGACTGTGTATAGTATGAAGTTAGATGTACCTTTTTCAAAAATGTATGAACAAGGCAATTGTTTATACAAAATGAGATATGTTTAACATGACTCTGAGATACACTTTAATGACAATGTATCCCTAGCTCATCATGTGGTCACTCTTAGTCTAATTTGTACAAGGTCCTTTAGGACAAGTTCCATTTTAATGACAAACCATACCAGTGCCATAATTTCCCCTAGTTTGCATAGCATACTACCTTACATCTTCCTTCCCACCGGACCATATGCCTAGTGTGCCCAGCCATGTTTAGCAGAAAAGTAAACAATTAAATAACCACATTGTTTTTTTGGGCATACTAACAAAAGGAAGGAAACATGTCACTATTGGTTGCGCTATCTGTTTCAGGCTGGATTATTGCCCTCCTGTTTCCATCATCCATTCAAACAAGAGTAGGCTTGCTTTCACAGGAGCAATGACAGATGTAAAGAATTATCATATGTGGAGGCAACCCGGGGCTTCACAGAAGCACACAAAGTACTTTATATTGTCCCTAGTAATTGGATTTTATGCTTCTCCAAGTATCAGATGATTTAATGTAAATGACACAAAACTAAGGAAGCATTAAAAGCAAATATCTGACATAAAAAGCAGTGGCTATGGAGAAGGAGTGTGCAGGCACACATTTTTGTGGATATGATTTTATGTCAACTGCAGGCAGATATGTTTGCCCTTATTAATCAAAATCTTCTCTATTGTAAAAGTGGAAATCATCATATATACCTTTATCACATTTAAAAATCTTCTCTTTGAAGTATCTAAGTTAGAAATGTTGACTACTAAATTCAGATATATTATGAATACAACTTTATATAATCATTGGAAAAGTATACATGAATTATTAGAAAAATAACCAGATTAATGATAAAAATTTTTTTAATATCTGTTAATTTAATTGTATCTCTTGAATGCGATATAGTGAACACCATTGTACATAGTTTCTGTTATCTTTGTTTTTATATTCACTTTTTCTTGTTTTTACTTATTGTTTCTTAAAACAGTTAAATTTTACTAAAATATTTGTTCATTTCAGTAATGATTTCAATAAACCTGTTTAAAAAAAATCTTCTCTATTGTGACTCCATTGAACACATCACTTATCTTGACATGTTTTCTCTAGATGCTTTCCTGGACTGAGTTTGATAATGTTGACTATGATGAAAATATAAGAATGATGTCTGCATTGTATCTGACCAACTGCCAGCAATACCTTTGCCTTGTCTATCTTGAACTTCTTTGGAGTGTCTAGGCAACATTTTAGTAGACTGTGAGACTATCATTAAAAATAGGGATATTTAATTTTTTGACCGACTAGTTTAATAGATTTATAGGTGTTTGTTTACTAAGCTGGTGGCTTAGGTGACCTTATAAAGCCTGTCCATGCAACACAGAGAGAAATTAATGGGTGAAGTTGCCACCTCACTCAGTGAGGGCCATCCTGCTTACTCCAGTAGCAAACGTGGGTACACATCCAGTTCTCAATGTATAACTGAGGGAGGGCAATGTGTTACATTGTTTGACATGAAAGAAGAGCTTTTTCTATGTGGAGGAATTCTTTGAGTAAAGAACCAACTTGTTGAAGAAGTTTTATTTATATTGCAATGGAGGGTGAGATGTTAGGATCAAGAGTTTTAGTTCTGTCAGCATTTTTGTGGCAGAATATATCTGGTAGGACAGGCTCTTTCACTGATGGATAGGCAAGGTGGTGATCACCATGTAGGTGCTAGAATGAAAGATGGAAAAGCTAGAGGGTTTTTAGTTTATTTAGGTACCTAAAAAGATTTAGTCCTTTGATTTTTAAGCTAGAAATTTTTTGTGACCTTTCTAGCTGGGCAAGGTGTTTGGAGCAGTAGATTCCAAATGATGTATGACATTCTGTGACTGGCCTGATAAGAAAATAAAGCAGGGGGGTTATGACAGCCTTAGAACTGGAAGATATACCTTCGGTAATCAATTTGTCAAAGTAGAAGGATTTCCTAACTATACCTGATGCATGACGATTGATGAATAGTTCATTACCAATGAAGGTAACCAGATCTCTAATGACTGTGTGTCTTCAGCAGGGTCCAGTTTAATTGTAATTCAGTAAGAAATTTGTCTCCCAAGTCTAACTGCATTTTTTTTTTTTTTTTTGGCATTAAGTTTATGGTCATTACTGGTTTTGGCAAGCTCCTTATGGAGCATTTGAATATTCATGTGGGTGTGAGTAATAGCAGCTGGTTTAAAATCTTCTGCATACTTAGTTAGCTGCAGACTTCTACAATAAAGAAGCAAATGCCCAAGAGGAGAGCATCCAGAACAAAGCACCAAGGGACAGCATTAGTGGTGTGCCTTTAGATAGAAAAGTACCAGTAAGTCATTATGCAGGCTTTTGATCAGAGGATTCAGTGTTTAAACTAACTAGTAAAGTACATGCTTACATTCAAAGTTCTCAGTTCATCAGTAATGAAGGCTTTACCAAGGTCTAGACAAACAGTTTGAACAGAATTTCATTTTTTTGATAGCATGCATTACATTTTCAATGAAACTAACTAGATTAAGCTAGCGGGCTCAGCCTTTCATGAAACCAATGTGACTAAGGTTAAGGGCATGTAAGTCACTAATTTCATTATTTATGAAGTTGGCCAGGATGCATTCCATTATTTTGTAGGATGTGGCTAACTGAACAATAGTTGCCAAGGTCTTTGGTGGAGCTGTCATTATGGAATGGCACCATGACAGCTACTCTGTCTGATTATATACCATTTAGAGTGACTAAGGTTGAAAAGCTTTAAGAGGATTTCAGTAATGCTGTACATTGTATTACCTAGGAGACAGTCTAGTGTAGTGTCTGGCCCCATGGAGCCATATTTGTTTTTGAATAGAACATCACTGATTTTGAGGAGAAGCAGAGTATATTAATTCAAGTGAATATACAAAGTTGAGAGTGGGAGGGGTAAAACTGGAATTGAATTTGTCAGCAAACACAAGGGCTATGGTTTTGGAAACAGCAAAAGTACTATTATTTGAATGTTTCTTGCTACAGCATTGTTCATTACTTTTAATATTTTAAATATAGTTAGAAAAGGATGTATGGATATGCTTCGAGTAGGTGGCTGCCCCCCAACTATCCATATATTTGCAGAATGTCCAGATGTTTTCTTTATATTTTTAGTCTGTTCTTAATAAAATGTGTGGATTCTGCAAAATCATTTGGGGATTAAGTCACTAAATAACAACAGACATTTGAGTTTCAGACTTCAGATCTTTCAGAAAATGCATGTCAATGAAAACCTATTAGTCTAGCAACTTTCTACTTCCTCTGTTATGTTATCAAGCATCTAGTTGAATATAGAGCAGTTAGTTTTCCCCATGAGAAAAAATTACCCCTAGAGTGTTGTTTTAGATGAATCCTAGAGCTCTCATCCAAGCCCAACAACACTAAACACCGATTGCACCACCTCTCATCGATCAGAAAAAAGAGGATCCACAGCCATACTGTCTCTGCAGCCATCCTGGTGGAAATGGGCATCTGGGGACAATCTAGGAATTGTTTCATGTTTACTGACAACCACTTTATTCTTAAGCAGGTTGATACAGCATGCAAGAGATGTAATTACACTATGTCTTTCAGGCAAAGCTTTCACATACAGGCACTGATATCTCCAAACAGGTTACCAGTAACACACATACTATATCTACTATGGATCCGACAAATACACTCACATATGCTGAGGATCTTAAATGGCCTCTACCCAAACCTCAAAGGCCTACCATATGTTGCCCTCAGCAACTTCTCAAATGCTCTACAAAGACAACATTTCTTAGGACACATACAGCAACATCTCACAAACTGTCAGCCTCTAAGCCTTTAAGGCAAACTGCCAGACAACACAGTAAATTGGTCATTGGAAACTCTATTGTGAACACACTGCTGCCCCCCCCCCCACCAGACTAAGCAAGAAGACACTCACAGTGAGTTGAACTGCAGCCAGAAATGCAGAAGCAGTGTGGTAAATACAGTAAAAAAGTAAACAGACAAACCAACATGTTCTTGCACAAGAGATGGTCACGTTAATAAGATAAAATCACCAGAGACTTAACGCTTTCACCTTTTACAATCCAAATCCTAGAAAGGCTGCAATCACTCTGCAATTTTATTTGATAAATACATTGCCCCATAATTATTTAATTCTTTCCCTGCAGTGGAGGTCTTTGAGTTTATACTCTTAACTCCCACTAGGTGTGACCTGAGACTTTTAAAAAATGAAGTTATTGCCACACAGTTCAAACAAACATTTGTACCTCTAATTCTGTAAGTGTTACTAGAAAACTATAAATGATAAACTATTCAATGCAAAAAAATAATCTTTATAGTTTTTGCATTCATTCAATTTTACATCTTAATCTGGGTTTTATAAACCACAATCTTCTTCTTCTTTCGGCTTTTTCCCGGTTAGGGGTCACCACAGCAGATCACCGTCCACTCATGATTGGCAGTGGAGTTTTACAGTGTCGAGTTGCCAGCCCAGCACCCAACCTTCCACAGCAGGCACATACATGCACGCACTCACGCCTAGGGCCAATTTAGTGTGTCCAGTCCACCTATAGCATGTCTTTGGGATGTGGGAGGAAACTGGAGCACCCGGAGGAAACCCACGCAACCACAGGGAGGACATGCAGACTCCACAAAGAAGACACCCAGCCGAGGATCGAACCGGAGAACCAAACCACAATAAACACAGTAAATTTGAATTTTGAAATATTGTATACATACTCAGGAACCAAGAAAAGTTGAAAACTCGATGAATAAACTAGTCCAATAGGCCACACAGAATCCAATAGCAGCAACTTTAATAATGTTCAAAAACAACTTATGCAAAAAATATACAGGTTAAGTGCTTTCTTCCCAAATGAGGGACTTCATCAGAACACTGAAAAACAATAACCTGGCCCTTTTATATCTCCCTTAGTAATATTTAATTGTTTCATTGTTGAACCCTTTGTTGATTAACAAGTTTAAAAATCTGTGAAAAACATTATGAAAATATGTAAAAAATATGAAATATAATTATGTAGTATGAATATACACCATAAGTCAATATACTGGGTAAACATACATACATGCTTTTCCAATGGTTTTCCTGGTTCATTCTCTATACCTCATAAAGAATAAATAAATGAGTTAATCAAAAACTTCCAAACTGCAATACATGCCATTATGTAAAAATGTATATGTTAAAATTGTTACAAAAAATATTACAAAAAATATTATAAAAAAATAAATTATATATATATATATATATATATAGATAGATATATATATGTATATATATATATATATATATATATATATATATATATATATATATATATATATATATATATATATATATATGTACAGGGGAAACAAAGGTTATTAAACATCTACCTAACCAAAAATATGCTTTCATTTTAAAATACAAGCTATATTAACATTTTCATTGATACCAGGGTATTGAGTGGAATTTAGTCTCAACTGACACTTAAGTTCACATATATCCAAATGTGGGTGTCTAAAATCCTACCCTGGATATCCTTAATAACCTGTTGTAGAACCATAAATTTGAACACATGATCCTTATATTCGAAAATGTCCCTAAATAATGCATTAGTTGATTTTTTTATTCCTTATATCATATAAATGCTCTTTTATCCTTTCCTTTAAACATCTGCAAGTCTTGCCTACGTAAAAAGTGGGGCAGTTTAAACATTTGGATAAATAGACCACATTCTTACTGTTGCAATTGTAATACCCAGTAACATAGATATTCATACCATTTAAATTAAAAGAGTCCTTAGTTTCCATAATGTTTTTACAACTCCCCATCCCACATTTAAAATTTCCATTAACTCTGGTGTGGCCCAAGGTTTGACATTTTCCACTTAATTCAAAAATATTCTTATAGGACCTATCCTTTCGATACACAACCAATGGAACCCTCCCCAACTTTTGCACAATCTGGTCATTCACCTGTAAAATTTCCCAGTTATCTTTAATGATATCTACTATCCCTTGGGTATCTACATTGAATGTGGTGATGAAGCTGAGTTTCATATCCCTTTGGTTTTCTTTATTTATACTGGCATCAATTGATCTTATCCCAATTTTATTGGTCATTCCAACAATGGGTTGGTATACCCCATTATTTCTTTTATAAATTACCTCAGTAGAAACCCCCTCCAAGAGTTTAGGGGGTACCCCCTTTGCTTAAATATCTGTTTAATGAAGGTCACTTCTTCTAAAAAGATATTTTCATCACTGACCATTCTGGCAGCCCTTACCAATTTTTGAGAAAAGGGGTGCCAGCTGTGAAAGTCCAAATAGGAATCTGAAAATGTAGGTTTTCTGTAGATTCTGGAAAAAATGTTCTTTTATTTACTAAATCAAGATCTAACTGAACATCTAAATAAGTAATGGTCTCTTTATTATATTTGTGTGTGAATTTTAGGAAAGAGGCACTCTTATTGATATACTGTAACAATTCATTTAACACATCCTCACTTCATTTCCACACCAGAAAAATATCATCCAAAAACTTAGTGTAATGAGTGACCATAGTTTGAAAATTACTCTTGAAAACAAATTCCTGCTCCCAAATGGACATAATATAATTCGCAAACACTGGGGTGCATGACACCCCCATTACTGACCTGTTGTTTGTAGAACTGCCCTTCAAAAAACAGGTGGTTATTCCCAGAACCATTTCCATCAATACAATAATTTTGTTAATATGGTCCTGGTCATAGACCCCTGTCTTGTGAAGCTGTGCTTCCAACCAATTTAATCCAATCTCATTAGGTATCACTAAGAATAAGTTACATACATCTATTGTAACAAAGATAATATTAGCTTCCACTTTAATGGCATTCGCATTCAAAGATAATGCTAGCTTCCACTTTAATGGCATTTACATTCTCTAAAAAATTCCATGAGTCCTTACATATGTAGGGAAAGGAAGCCAATCCATCTTTGTAATTGGAGGTCTAAAAACCTGCTTATAAAGGTAGTTTTTGCCCTTTTCCTATCCACAATTTGTCTAAATCTGGGTTTTTTTTAACCCTTTGTGTATCTTGGGAATACCAAAAACATTCAGAACCATTGGGTAATCATTTTTCATATACTGATATTCTGCTTTATCAATTTGCGCTTGGGTAACCATATCTTCTAATGCAAGGTATATAGCCCTATTCATTATATTGACTTCATTAAGGGAACTTTCTACATAGGCCCCTTCCATCAAAAGTGAATTATTGCTGTTGGGATCCTCAAAGATGGCTGCCATTCTGTGAACACTGCTGAGCTTCATCTCTTCATATAACCTGAAGAAATCTAAACCCTGAAGTGATACCAAGACTTTTATAACAACAAATCTTCGAAAGAATAACTACAACTTCACTTAACTATCCTGTAGGAAGAGTAAAAACCGAAGAATAAGACGATATTTATCAGGATTATAGTAGATTAGCTGGCTCTGAAGAGAGAATCAAACAAAGAATCTGTGTGCTCTATACAATTTAAGTTTTTGTACCGAGATAAAATGTCAAAAGAGGAAAAAAATATGGACACAACTACTTCTAAAAGAAAACTCTCAGAATTACAGTCACCGGAGAAAGATGTAGTTTCCAAAAGGCAAAAAATTGTAAAACAACAGGAACAACAAAAGCCAGGGACTAAAACTAAGCCTGATCCAGTGCTAAACATGGAAGACATCAAAACTGCTGTGTTACCCATTCAAGAAGCTCTGAAAGAACTAACTACTCAAATACAAACGTTTGGAATTTCATGTACCCAAATTCTTGAAAGAATGGACAAGACTGAAGCTCGGATATCAGAAAACGAACATAAACTAACTTTACTTGCAAAAAAATCAGATACTCATGATCTGGATATTCGGGCTATTCAAACTAAAATGACTGATTTAGAAGCAAGATCCAGGTGAAACAATATCATTATTAGAGGAATTCCAGAATCCATACAGTATAACGAGTTAATCCCATCTATAATGCAAATATTTACAGTGCTTCTTAATGACTCTGACATGGTAAAACAAATAATCATAGAAAGGGCGCATAGAGCTCTGAGAGAATCACAAGCTTCGAACAGTCCAAGACCTGTGTATGTCAAAATACTTAATTACCAAGATGTCAGCAAAATTCATTTAACAGTCAAAAAAAGTGGAGGACATATTATGTGGAATAATAATAGAATTTCGCTGGCGCAGGATTTACCTTTACAAGTCAGGCAAGCTAGACAGTTTTTATCTCCTTACTGTAAGTTTCTTATTGATAAACATATTAAATTTCAAATGAAATATCCTAATATGTTAATATTTACTATGGATGGGTCTAAATATTCTGTTTCAACGAAAAATGAGGCAAAAATCATCTTTTTGAAAGTGTTTAAGTGTCTACCTACTTCTGAGACTTGAACTGGCTTTCTGTTGAGATTAACATGCTGTCTGAGGTCGGATTCGTCTGTTGCTGTGGCTCGAGGTCTTGGTAATCCTTTGTTTTCATTTTTAGTGCTTTAGGCCTCTTTTCGAATAGATAAGAACTTTGTTTTGTTGATCCTGGATATCTGCGTCTGTTTTCCGAAGTTTTATGATTTTCACGAAGTGTTTACGCTGATGAGGAGACAGGAAATGCCTTGGATGCTGCTGAGGGGGCGGATTTTACTGTGGCGCTTCCGGAAGTCCGGCTGCATTAACTGTCCCCCATCGCAAGTGCTCTGTGTGGTTTCCTGGCTTGGAAATCTGAAGTGAACTGTTTTAATTTTTGTAAAGTATGATTAACATTTAAAGATGATGTTTCATAGTAATTTAAGTACATAGGTACATTTTATTACACTTGCTTTTCATGTAACAACAAAAGTGCTGTTCTACTATTTCAGAATTAATCTAAAATTAGATGGGACATAGTTATATTCTACACTAATTAGACATCATTTTATAATACTAGAAGATAGTGCTGAACTGAAGTTTATAAATAATGAAGGACTTAATACATCTACTAGGAAAGTTGATTAATTTTTTTGTTTTTATGTTTGTACCTGTCTTTATATAAGGTTACAATACAGCATGAATAGGGGGTTTCTTTTTTTTTTTCTCTCTTTTTTGATGCATACATAATGGAGGGCAATGTTGTCCATATGTTGGATTTTCATTCTCCAGAATGACATTGGTTGTTTAACATATTTGATTCATGTTGTTTGTGTATAGCTAACTAATCAAAACGACTGCAAGCGTTTTTCACATTAATGTTATATCTTCAGCAGGATTTAAACAACAGTTAACACAAGAGATGTAGATGAACAGTAGTGTTTGGTAGGGAATGTTTAGATTAGGCTTTGTAGAAGTAAATTTAGTTTATATAGGTTCTATTTATGGGATGTTTTTAAGTAGTTATAATCTGAAGAGTTTACACATGTTTACTTCTTTGACCCTTTTAGTTTTTTACATTATACAAGACCTATATATGTCCTGGTCCGGGGATAGAGTGGGTAGGCACTGGAATAGTCTTTAAAATCACTTTGACTTTATTTTATGTTTTGCCCTTTAAATCTCTATTATACAAAAGAACTCAGTAAATGTGGGAAATAGACTCATGGAACATAAAAGGGCTCCAGAACTTAAAGAAGAGGAAGTTATTTTTGCATTTATTATTGCAGGCTAGGGCGTTGTTTATACTACTTCAAGAAACGCATTTAACTAATGATCAATGGGTTGATATTAAGAAAAGGAAATGGATCAGAGAAATTGTAGCCTCAGAAGGTAAAACTAACAGTGCTGGGGTAGCTATACTTATTAAAAATCAATATCAAGAGAAGATTTTAGACGCGAAAACAGATAAAGAAGGAAGATGGTGTTATGTTATTCTTTCTTCCACTCGGTTTGGCAAACCTGTTTTACTTTTAAACCTTTATGCTCCTTGTAATAATCAACAACTTTTCATATCATCACTTTATCCGATTTTGACACGATATGATAAATATTATATAATTATTGGAGGAGACTGGAATTCTTATCAAAATCCAAAGTTGGATAGATCTTGTCCACAAAGAGCATTTAATAAACAAGCAGTAATAACAATAAGTGATATAAAGGAAGATTTCCAACTATATGACCCCTTTAAATATTTAAATAACCCTGGTAGTATAAATAATTATACTTTTTATTCAACATGTCATAAAATGTGGTCCAGAATAGATTTCTTTTTGATTTCAGGAACAATGATTAATTTTGAACCTTTAGTTTCTATACATGTACGCTATTTATCAGATCACTCAAAAATCTCATTAAGTTTCACTAAAGAACCCAGAGATATCCTGCGGCAAAGAGGTTATAATTGGTCTCTTAACCCAAATCTGTTAAATAAGGAGGAAATAATACAGGAAATTACAGTTTACCTTGAGGACCTATTGTCTAGATTAGAGAAACAACAACATACACCTGATATCGAATGGGCGACAGTTAAAGCACAAGTAAGAGGGATCTTTTTGCAAAAAGCTACATATTATAAAAAATTACAAAATAGAGATATTCAGAAATTGGAAGCTAAAATTAAGACACTTCATCGAGAATTGATCCAGAATTTTAATACTCAAACAGAGATGGAATTACTTAAATGCCAAAAAGATCTCTTCTTAATTCAAAATAATAGATAGACATTTCAGGAACATAGGATGTTAGCGAGATATGCCAACCATGTCCAAACACCATCAAGGGCATTGGCTAGAATCATTAATCAATCGAGAACAGCTGTACAAATTTCGGAAATACAATTTAAGAATACAACTTATTCTAAAACTGAAGATATTATTAATATTTTTGAACAGATATGTACTAGTATATATGGTGAGAAAAACGATTTATTCTCACATAGGACCAATAAAGAATTCTTACAAACAATTAACTTTCCAAAAATAGAGGATAATATTCAAAAGGATCTAATTAAACCGATATCTAATGAAGAAGTAATATATATAATTAAACATATGAAATCGCATAAATCACCGGGTCCTGATGGTTTGACGGTGGAATTTTATAAAGTTTTTGATGATGTTTTTGGTAAAATACTTTCACGTTTATTTAACTACATACTTAAGAATAAAATTAATGATCCTCATTTTAATGCCTCAAAAACTATTCTCATACCTAAAGTTAATTCTGACCCCCAAAACCCTGACAATTATAGACCAATATCATTAAAAAAATGTAGATATGAAAATTTTGACCTCTATTCTAGCCAGTAGATTAAAAAAAATGAATCAAATAATATCTAAGGAACAAGCTGGCTTTATGGTTACTAGGCAAACTAGTGACAATACACTTACACTTCATACATTGATAGCTTATGCTAAACAGAAGAATCTTAATATTTATGTGCTTATAATTCATGCACAGAAGGCTTTTGATATGGTTGATGTAAATTATTTGTTTGACACTTTACCATACTTTAATATATCCCAAGAATTTGTTCGAATGTTAAAAATTTTATATAGCAATCCTTATACAACGTTATACATCAATAACATTTTTTCTAAAAGAATACAGATTAAAAATGGAACACGTCAGGGTTGTCCTTTGTCCCCTTTACTATTTAATATATATCTTGAACCCTTATTCTTATATATTAAACAGAATGTATACCATAATGCCCCAATAATTTATGGATCCAAAATATCAATGGCGGCGTTTGCGGACGATCTCAATATATATTGTACAACTCCAATCTCAGACACTAAAAATCTACTAAAAGCAGTAGATGACTTTGCAGAAGTATCTAACTATAAAATTAATCTTAAAAAAAACGAATATTTTCCCCGTAAGAACTCCCAAACCTTTTTCACTTTTGCTACTGGTGGGACAGGTAATGTTCAAAGATAACATTAGATACTTGGGTATTGCTTTCTCTACAGATGATAAAGATTTTTATACTATTAATATTAAAACAGTTTGGGAGCAAATAATATCTGATTTTGGGAGATGGAGGAATTTAAAATTACCTGTATTAGCAAAAGTTTCAATTATAAAAATGAATATATTACCAAGATTATTATATATTTTTAGATCTGCTCATGTGATAATCTCGAAGAAATTTTTTAAGCAAATTCATAAAGAAGTGGCTAAATTCATTTGGGAGCCAAGAAAAAACAGGATATCATATGATAAATTAATGACCCCAAAAAATAGAGGGGGTTTGGATTTACCAAATTTTGAGATTTACTATTTAATAATAAACTCTAATACAATCTTAAGAATTGCTAATTATGATGTTTGTAGCATTAAGTGGGCACCAACATGGGTAATCTTGAACTATAAACATATCCTAAATTTGAATATTAATCCTAGAGCACTACCCTTTCTAGGAAAAGACAAGTTGAAATTATATGGGATAATAGACCACATTAGAATATATATAACATCTATACAAACTTTATTTAAATCATTAGATCTTGCTCAGTATATGATGGTCTTTTAACCCTTTCATAGGAATCCTAACTTGAGATTAAATAATCAATTAATAGATCTTAAAAATTTCCCATTAATAGTTAATCTAATTTTAATTGACATTTGCACATATCTCAAATTTTCAGCTAATCAAATAAGACAAGAATTAAACTTACCTAAAAATTATCTAGTCATTTTGAGACAAATTAGGGAACTCTCTATAAGTTACTTTAAGAATTTTAAACCCAGAGATGAAGATTTAACCAAATGCTCAAATTTGTGGCAAGCTCTTCAACAAGATATTAAATTTATAACAGCAACAAGTAAATTAATAAAGGAGTTTAAATTTCAGGATAAAGTTCTTTTATCGAAATATTGGAAAGAGAAACTCCCATTGGTAGAAGAAAGACAAATAATAAAAGCAATCGAATTTACATCAAAATCTATTTCTCTCCAAAAGTTGATGTATACTCAGCTTATGATATGGAACAATGCATATTATACACGCCTTAGCCTGCATAAATTTAATTCAAAAAACTCTCCAAATTGTCCATACTGTAAAGACCAACCTGCTGATCTTCTCCATATGTTCTGGAGCTGCAAATGCATTTATAAACTTTGGAATTCGTTAAAGATACAACTTTAAAAGATGGGTTATTAAAGTACAACACTTTCATGGAAATTTATGATTTTGCATATCCCTCCAAAAGAACTTTCTAGATCACAAAATATCATATTTATTAATATATTTTTATTAATGAAACTATATATAGCTACTAATTGGTTAAACCCAGCCCAAACCTCATGGGATAACTTTAAAATTCTAGCAATGAAACATATATTAGCCCACAAATTACTTCTATATCAACATAATAAAAATATCAATAATCCAAAAATATGGGAACAAGTGTTTAATATTATATTAGCACAATATCTTGAACCTAAATGTATTATTATTATTGAGTTATTTATACACTGTAAGAGAACTTTGTAACAACAAATTGTTTATTACTTGAACCAATCTCAATTATTTTGATATTTTATTGTATAAACTTGTGTTATAGTTGGAAGCATTCATGTAAATGTTGTATATATGTTATGGTGTTATTGTTAGATACATTAGTTGGCATTTATTTTTAATTTTGTATTTGTTTTAAATTTGTATTGAAAATGATAAAAATAAAACAATAAAGATTTATTATTGAAAAAAAAAGAATTATTGCTGTTGGAATAGTCACTCTTATTCATAACCACCATTCCACTACCCTTGTCGGGTTTCTTTATTCGAATACTTCTGTCATTTGCCATTTCAAACAGCATTTCCATTCCACTACCCTTGTCAGGTTTCATTATTCGAATACTTCTGTCATTTGCCATTTCAAACAGCATTTCCAATTCACACTTGCTAAGACTGCTTTTATGTTCAAATGCTGGCTGTCTATACAGTTTCCTAATATCTGCTTCACACAAACTTTCAAATGTTGTTGTTGTTGTATCTTTTGGCTTTTCCTGGTTAGGGGTCACCACAGCGGAACTGCGGTCCGCTAATGATTGGCAGTAGATTTTTACGTACCGAGTTACCAGCCCTGACGCACAACCTTCAACAAAGGTACGCCCATTGACACACGTCTCCACACAGAAGATGCATTAGCTGAGAATCGAACAGGACGTCTTACTGTGAGGCGACAATGCTACCCCAGCACCACCACTGCAGTTTCACACAACCTTTCAAATACCCCAACTAAATAATTAGTTGGTGGGTTAAAAATACTTGGCTTTTTCAAAGCTACTACAGGGTTCTTGTGTACTTCATGCCCAAACATGATTTTACAATTTAATTTGCGTACATACAATTTCACATCTACTAATGAATCAACATTACCCCTTCTACTAGGGACAAATGTTAAACCTTTCACTAACAGGTCTGCGTGTTTTGTAGTTATAGACTTACTTGAATAATTGTATACCTTGAAGTCACCAGTTGTTTTAGCAATTATCTGTGGTAAACCCATGTCCTCATCCTGCATTAAGGCTATCAGCACTTCTAAATTATTAGTCTCAGAATTGTTAATATTTACAACCTCATCATTCATTTTACAGCCAAAATCCATTACTTCATGTCTCCAGTTTTGCTGTTGCTGTGAATGATTGCATGGGGTTACGTCTAAAAAGTTTTCAGTACTTACAAATGACAAGTCCTGCAGTGCTAAAGACATCAATTCCTCCATCGAAAGTTCCATGCTTTCTGTGCTTTGGATCTGGCTCCTTGTTGATGGTAATACATTTCCCCATACTTCAAAAAAATGGGGCTGCCTCTGTTCTTTACTTCTCAACCATTCAGAACACCTTGTTCCCTCTTTATTACCACCTTCCTGGTTCACATTAGGTTGCTGAAACGACCTTGGTGATGATGTTATTACCTCCTGTTCAGAAGCACCCTGGTTAGCTTGGGTGTTCTGGTTGTCATCACACCATGTGGAAAAAAGGATACGCCTTCTCCTTTTCGTATTCTGCTAGATCTCTTTGCAGTTTTTTTAGACATTTCCATGTAAAATACCAGTACATACACCCTCCACTTTACTTAAGATGTTGTTATAATTTGTTTGATATTGATCAAAAATAAGGTTGCTGGTTAAAATGTTATTATGGCTTTCCAGGGTTTTTGTTAACTCCTCAATAGCTAGATGGTTGTACGTGATCATTATTTTTATTAAGTCCATGCCAGCCCTATCAAACAAGTCATGTAGGTCTTTTAGCAAACCAGGATTACTAGATGCACCATTGGGATATTTCCAAAACTGTAAACCCCAAGGCACCTGTTTTAATACCAGGTTCCTCTCTAGATATACGTTTTCGAGCTGAAGTTTGTTAAAAGCAAATAGATCCTTCTCGAATGCACCCAGTCTCTACAACAAACTCATACTCTTCCCTTGTCCACCTGTATCTGGGGATAAACCTTCTTGAAAGTTGAAACAATTGGTCTTCCATGCAATGGCCGATCCAGTGTGACTTATGGTGTATATTCATACTACATAATTATATTTCATATTTTTTACATATTTTTATAACTTTTTCACACAGTTTTAAAAATTTTAATCAACGAAGGGTTAAACAATTAACCAATTAAATATTACTAAGGGAGATATAAAAGGACTGGGTTATTGTTTTTCAGTATTCTGATGAAGTCCCTCATTTGGGAAGAAAGCTCTTAACCTGTATGTTTCTTACATAAGTTGTTTTTGCACATTATTTAAGTTGCTGCTATTGGATTCCGTGTGGTGTAGTGGACTAGTTTGTTCACTGTATACTCCCTGCCCTCCAAAGGAAACTCTAATGTACTCAAATGTACACAGAACAACAGTTCTCCATGTAAAACTGCCATAGGTGAGACAGCCTTCACTAGACCAAGATCTGCAGACTGGAAACACCTGCCTACAGACATCAAAAATAAAGGAACTATTAAAAGCTTCAAAGATACACTTAAAGAGCATATCTACATTGAATCTACCTGCAACTGCTACCATGACAATGGTTAGATAACTTACCTTCCCATATCATTAATACTAGAAGACATTTAATAAACGCTTTTTAGTCTGACAATGAGGCACCTTATAAGGAAATGTTTCACATGTATATAGTAGTTTATATATGGTATGCATGATTGCACTGCATTTTATGCATATTTTAACTTGCATTTTATATATATCTTTTTTTCACTCCACTCTGAGTGCACCTTTTATTGTTATTCTATCTGCATTCAATCTTTCTATGTTTTAAAGTTTGCTATGGACTCATATTTTGTATGTAATATACTTGATTGAAAGACTATGATGCATTTTCTGCTCTTTGATCTCAGCATGTAGCTAAAAAGGGTCAATAGACCAGTCCACTTCCCCAAGAACAAACAGTAAATTAATAAATAAAATAAAATTATATCTCCGTAACCACTCAAGCAACCCACACATACTGCTAGCAGAATTTTCTCATATACCTGTGAGCTTTCATAACAGGCTAAGCAGTTTTGTCTGTGTCACTTGATTGCTGGTATATTTAGAGAAACACTAAAACTATTATAATGCAAATAAATAGTATGCAAATACTACTCTACATGTCTTTAGCTGCACTAGACAATGGTCAAATATCAATGCAGTTGTATTTGCCACTGTATGAGCTTTAAGATAAAGTATTTTAATACTCTTCATGTAGCATGTTTTTTGAATTATTAATACAAATAAGAACAAAAGTGACATTTGACACCTTAACTCATCAGTAGGATGTAACTGCAGAAATATCCGGAGGTGTCACTAGATTTTTATGAGTTAACGTTTTACCCTCTCTGGATTGAAACTAATAGATTTTATAAAATTAATTTGTAATCTTTGACAGGTTAATCCAAAATCTAGTATGTTTTCCATATATCAGGTACAAATGATCTCAATCCTGGATTCATTCCCATGCATACAGTGCATCAGGCAATAGGAGTTCTTCAGCACTCATTGTTTCCATAGCAGGTACAGGTTTTACGGGGTCGGGTTGCTAGCCCGAGGCCCATCTCTCCTTAGAGGGTGCACCACACACTTGTATGCACACACTTACACCTAGGGCCAGTTTAGAGTGCTCAATCAATCTACTGCATGTCTTTAGAACATGGGAGGAAACCAGAGAACTCAGAGCAAACCCACATGAATGCAGGGAGGACATGTAGACTCCACGCAAAAGGCACACTAGCTGAGAATCATACCAGAGAACCTCTGCTGTGAGGTGACAATGCTAAAAACTGCACCACTGCTTTGTCAAATGATCTCAATACACCATTCAATTTTATGAAGAATGCCATTATAGAAATCATTGAATAATTGGAAACAAAATCTGTAAAATTAATATTAAGTGAGATCATACCATCCCTGAGATGGGATGATAATTAATTCATATAAAATCATCAGTTTAGTATATGGCTACATCAGATTAGCTCAGTTTACAATATACATTTAGTTAACTGTTGTCAGGATTGTGTGTGGGATAGTAGACTATTTTCAAGAGAACAAATTCAAGTGGTTTATCAAGTTTATTAATTTTTCCATAAGCAGATCAAGAGCAGTATGCCCAGACCAAAATTTCATGTTGTTCCAGATCTTTAATGCCCTTTGTCATTCCTGGATTGAATGGATTAACATACAAAGATACTATGTTGTCTAAACTTGAACCACTGAATTCTGATTTTTCTTTTATTTTCCTTTGGGATTTTTTATTTCTGTTTACCATCTCCTAGTCGTTATCACTGTTATTATCTTCTCTGTTACACTTATTATTTATTTCATATAGCATAGTAATTTCAAAGTATAAAACATTTTAAACTATAATAGTTCCAGTTATAATCATGCACACCTTTTATGTCATTATTTGTATTTTCCACAATTGGAGTGGATGTAGTTTCTTCCTTGTTTGAAATAGTAATGTCATGCATTAATACAATATCACTGTTACCATCTAAGCTAGATTATGATGATGAAGATTTATCCCCAGTGTTACAATTTATAAAGTTAACTGTAATTTCAAGATTTAGTGCTTTTGCTGAATTTTCTTTTTACATTTTTTTACTAAAAAGTATGATTTTTCATGTAGATTTTTCTTTATTGGAAACTTTCTTTTTATTTCTTTGCATAAATCATCCTCTTTAATTTTGAATGATAAATCTTTTTTTATAGATCTGTTTTGTTCCTGAATATGGTCTTTTGTCGCTCTGAGGTCATATTCAAACTAAAATGGTTTCCTTCATTCCTCTCTCAAATTTGTTTGAATAATACATTCATTTCATTCTTTCCATGTTGCTTTCTACCTTCCTCTTGATATTAGCCTTTTTTATCAGTAACTCTTTTATATCCTCTTTCCGGTTAGAACTGTACTCCTAGATCATTGTTAAAGATACAGACATATTGCAACTAATGTTAAATGATTTGTCAGACTTTTTATCCTCAAGAATTATCAGTAACATATTCAACTTACTGCAATTTATATAGACTGCCACATGTAACACCTCTGTATTTTTCATAAATTTGCCACACTGGAAATATTCATTTAAATAATTGCTCCTAATAAGATATTTAAGAACATATAGATGCAATGAGTGCTCAGTGTTATAACAGTGTTTAAACTGCATAATTACTTAACTGAAACTATACTCTGTTATTAAAAGTGTATTAGCAAATTGCTTTGTTTGCAAAATGCACATGCAGTGGTTGTAGTTTCCAAACAATAGTATTGCAGGGCTTGTATGTTTGCCAATGACAATCTTCAGAATAATCTGGGAGTTTGATGCTTTATAGCATCAGAGGGAAGACCTGACATGGATACATTACTTATATGTCTATTAATGCTCACATTTTAATATGTAGCTAGCCTAAAGTACTGCAACTTTCATATATATTTCACTTCTTAGCTAAGAAGAACAGTTACACTTTGTTGGAGTTCATTAGAGCTTAGCAGACAGATTGTAAATGTTTCCTGTAATCCTTTAACCATGAAAGGAAGTTAAGTATTTTTAGGCGATAAGTCTACTGAAAATAAATACATAAACATGTCAAAAGTAAAACATGGGAAGTATCCTCCCATATGCAAATCTTATTATCTGTTTACTCCTTACAACCTTGGAAAACTGTTTATGTTTAATCAAAAGTTGCGAAAACATTGAACTTTGTATGAACTAATCCTTTCTTTTTTCGAGATTTAAGATACAAAAAGAGTTGCATCTGAGTATACAGCTGAATTTTTCTATGCTGAGAGTTTCCAAGTAACATGGTACTTTACAATAAATAATGTGTTTGCATCTAGAATCTTTGACAGTCTATGATTGGAATTAAACAGCTGCATTTAATAATTTGCTAACAGATATTCCTCTACAACGGTTTAGCCAACATATAAGTTCCCGGCAGTAAATTAAAGAACTTATGAAATGTGAGACTCCTGAATAAATACAATATCAGAGTATTATGTAATCAAAGACTAAACTCCACTAGTTCTTTAATTGGTACAAATAAATAACTACATTTCCAATAAAGGCAATATAAATGCACTGTTCTTAAAGATACAAACAACAAATGGACACTTCTTAAGCTATTCAAGGTTTCTGACAAAGACAGTATGAGTTCTCTGTTTTTAAAGAAAGAACAACACATAGACAATTCTCAAGTTATTCAAGATGATACCACTTAAAATAATTACTGTAACTGAATATCAGTGAATTAAATTTAATAAATATACAAACTGTAAAACTGCAGCACTTGGTGACTCATAAATTCCCTATTTAAAACAAGTGGAATTAACAAAACACATGAACTACAAGAACATAACAAACCCTTGGATTTTCTTTATTTATGATTGCTTAGATGGACTAATACTAGAAACTTAAGTAATGAAATTAATATACTCAAACATTTAGGTCATCTAATGACAGACTAATTCAAGTTCCCTATGCCTAAAGACAAAGCAAGTGTAATGACTTTAAACAGGTTGTTCTTAAATGGTACCAATATGATGAAAGTTATATCACAATATTGCATTGTAGGTCACTGAAGTGGCAAAGAGGGACAAAGCTCTAACTATTGCCCAGCCGACCAGGATTGGATAAGTGGCTCAGTTGACTAGCAGAGTAGCAGAGAATGATGGACTTGCGTATACAGGGTGGGAATGCATTTTCTGATGATGCCCCATTTGGGGAGGTATAGTTCCCAGGGGGAACTTGTCTTCAAATGTAATCAAAGAGCATGAGAGATGGGCAGGGAGTTGGTAGGACATATAAAAATAAAAAAAGAATTTCCAGAATGGAAGCTGAGACAGCAAAGCTTCTGGGGCACCCTTAAGATCCACGACCAGCTCGAGCAATATTACAGTTAGTCCAGTGGGGAGGAGATAAGCTGTTGGACCTGGAATGGATCTGGGTACAAGAGGCTAGGTCAGTTAAAATGATGTCCCAAGGGGAACCAAAATATATAAAAAAAATATACTGCATTGTGAAATAACACTAAGTAAATGAATATTAAGGCTGCATACCATATAAGAAATGATGTTTGCAAACACACAAATTCCTTACATGATTGCTTAGACAGCTATAATATCAAAACTTGTAAAATTAATATAGTAAACTCTATAATCCTCAAATATCTGAAAAGGTTAGAACAGATGCCCTCTTCCTAACAGCAAGATAAACACAAATATATTTCTAAAGTTTTTTGAACTATAACAATGAGAAGCATAGGATATATCAAAGTATTATTTGAGTAATAATTGAGTAAATAATAATGAAAATAGTAAAGTTAGCAACTCAGACATAATAATCATACATTGTCTGCACACTATTTTAAAAGGAAAATTTCTTAAGAAAAACAATTGTATACCAGACTAATTGTCTACTGGTGTCACTGCCCCATAGTATCAGATAAAGACATTCAAACAGTGTCTTCAGTCTTAGCACTGAAGCATTGAGACATCCATTTGTAACACACATCCTCTCATTCGATAATGCAATATCAATGCTTAGGATTACAGTGATTGATAGAATGAGCTGACAGTCATTATTATCAAAATATACAAATTCCAACAGCCTTTAGAAAAGCAAGGCAGATCACATAAAAGAAACTAAAACAAAAATAAAAGAAAAAATCTCCAAGCACAAGCAGCACTGCCATAGATAACAAGCAGATGTTTACAACTCATTTGACATATTATATTTATATTATTATATTTATATTATTATATTATTTATTTATATTATAATATTGTTATAATATTATATTATTATATTTGACATATTATTATATTTGACATATTTAACAGTCATGGGTGCAATATCAGTTGAAAGATCCATGTGATTGGTAGAAAGAGCTGATAGTCACTGTTATCAGAAAGTACAAAATGAAGGTGTGTACCCACAGCCTTTCGAAAGGCAGGGGAGAGCACCCAAAGAAAATAAAACAAAAATAAAAGTTTCTCCAAGCACATGCAGAACCACCAGAGATCACAACTAGATTTTTAAAACTCTCCTGGTGTCTGCTCAGGCTCGGCACAATATAAATTCCCAGTATCAGAGTGATTGGTAGAATCAACCGATAGATACTATTATCAGAAAATGCAAAACAATGGTATTATCCTATAGTCTTTAGAAAGTCAAGGGAAAAACCACAACAAAAATGAAAAAAAAAAGGAAATAAAGTTTCTCCAAACACAAAAATTTTAACAGGGATAAATAATCATGTTTGTAGTATTAACCCAATAATGAGAAAGAAAACATATATAAGCAGTAATACTCATTCCACACTAATAATTTTCTTAATTTTTTATGTTTTATTTCTATTTTAATATGTTTTTGAGCTCATGCAGTGTTTTACCTTTTCTCACTGCATCCTCAGATATACCTCTTAGGTCAAACAATGCCTGGCAAAATCTATTGCACTTGAGTGTATATAATTAGATTCCTGTTTATACTGTTACTAATTTTGCTTCATGTTATTCACTACTAGTCTATTCTTACAATGCTTCATTTGTTGTTTGTGGAGTTTATGCTTTCATTTTATTCAGGAAATAATTTTTAGCTATTAGATGCCTTTTACAGTTCATCATCATGTAATCTACTTAAATTCGTGGATTTAGTGTTATAATTTCTGTAAATCCTGTTTAATTTGTGCCACAGTCATGTTTCTTCTTTTGTTATATTTTCTTTTATTAATTATTATGCAGACTTAGTAATGTATTTCAGTTTGCAAAATGCTTCTTTTTAGGGTCTGATTTTTGTGTTGATTTACTATTTCTATACTTGTGAATTTGACTATTTTCTCTGCTAGATAACTAAATATGTAATATAAGATTAAAGAGGGCAGTTTAAATTCAGTACTTTGACTCAGAAAAAGATTATGCAGTTAAAAGATGGACTACACACATTCAGTCTTACTGATGTGTTTTCAACTTATTCTGTGACTAGAGGTAGGTGTCACAGAGCTGTCCATGTGGGTGACCATTTGTGCAAGTGTCTGTGTGTGAGCAAGCATATATGTGGGAGTTTGCACTTCCAAAGTTGGATATACTGATTCCATTTCCATAGGGACGTGTGTGTGTGTGTGTGTGTGTGTGTGTGTGTGTGTGTGTGTGTGTGTGTGTGTGTGTGTGTGTGTGTGTGTGTGTGTGTGTGTGTCTAAATGTGTGTGTTTTGTGAATGTGTTGGGAAGTACTTCTGCTTCTACATTGAATGGGCTGGTACGGAGAACAGTATTACAGTCAAATCTGACAGTGTAGTGTTTGATTCAAAATCATGGTAAGTCCTATGGTTTCTTACTGCTGGTTTACTTACTTGCTTACTGTCCACATCAAGTTACTTTGTAACTCTAATTATAGGCAGTAAGTAGGAAGATTCTGTTCAACTTCTTCCTCAGCAATGTTATCCTGTATGTTTCCCCATTCTGCTCAAAATATCATCTTGCCAGTTTGGCTGCTTAAAACTGAATCAGTGTACCAGAGGCTGAGCCAACTGTGGAGTTCACTCAAGCTCAACCTGCCATGAGGTACAAGGTACATACAGGCACTGGGATCTTAGTGGTTACCTCTCCTCATAGAGAAGGCAACTCATATCATCGTTTAGCATCAATAGCTAGCTCTACTTTAACTACTTTTTATTATTCCATTTCCTTATGAACCCTATAGATTGAACTCTTTTTTTTTTTTTTTTTTACTTTATGTTTTTGTATTGTGGCCCAGTAATAATATTATTAATGCTCTGCTCAAGGTTATTTTATCCCTTTGTCTAAATGCTCTTTTTTCTTTTTTCATCTCTCTTGCCTTCCCTCTGTATTAGATTAAATGAAAATAAGTATTTCACTGTTTTTTCTTACCTGTGTTCACTACCTCTGAAAATGGTACGTTAAAACACATTCTGCCTTCAGTTTTATTTATTCATTGCTTATAGTTGTGCACTGCCCATGCTCTTTCCTTATTGGAGTTTTTTGTTTTGTACTGGCAAATTTGAGTTTCTCTGTCTTTAACAATCTTTGTGAAATCTATCCTATCATTATATTTCTCCTTTTCAACACCCACCTACTGTTTAGAATTCTCCATTTATGGAGCTTTCTGTTTTAGCTTAATGGAATGTTTAGAATTCAGCTCATGTTGTGAATTTTTCAAGCCTCCTACTAACTTTACTTGCTTAGAATGCACCCTCTAAATGAGCAAATCCTTTTCTTCCCTTCTACTAGTCACATCTATTTCCTATTTTGCTACACTCTCAAGAGTGTAATAGCAGTTTTACTCTCTGCTTTGTGATATTTCTAGGCCACAATGATATTTTTACTCTCTGCTTTGCAACATTTGTAGCCTGCTATACCTTAGTGTGTAAGTCCCTTCCTTCCTAATGCTTTTACTCTTCCAGTCTGATCTCTTCCAGCAGGCAGCAATATTTTAGTGTGGATCATTCTTTCTCTTTTGGAGGTTCTATTTTTGCAGGTTGCTTGGTCTTGGGTGTATTTTGATATAGCTCTTTAAGTGATGTATGTTCTTCCATTCACTGTGTCCCTAGGCAAATTAATATAACTAGATCTCTGTTGGCACCATATTCTGTGATGAAACCATCTGGTGTTTGTGCCTTTTACCTAAAGCAGATGCATATCTGTAGGCTTATTTACTTGCTGGCTCCAATCCACACTGATTGAGTGACCTTTCAGAAGAAGAATCTTCCTCCCATTTCAGCCATAACTCTTTAAAATGGGGGAAATCTTTCTCTACTAGCACATGCTGTGTTAAAATATGAATAACAGAAGGATGATATATCTTCTGAAATGTAATTTTTATTTCTGGGTAATGGAGTACAGTGTCTTATCTCCATGAACGCATACTATGTAAGTGGATCATTTTTACATACATAATACCAGAATTTAGCATTCCGTCCATGTCATTGCCATTAAGATATTGAATATACTTAATTTTACAGTAGGACAGTAGGGAATGTAGTTTCAGTCATCCTTGTAGATAATTTATCACTTTCCATAGGCATAATCTCACTGTCTGCATATTTCTTTTACCAGCATTTGACACAATAATTACCACATGTCTAGACTGCATAGTTCCATATATGGTTTTGCTCTATAACTATCTTTCTAACAGAATAACAAAACCATTTGTTATCCTTAGGGTCAATTTGACATATTCAGTTTCTTAAAGAAGTAGGTAAAGATGTTTTAAATGTGTCAGTAAGAAAATGTTCAGCTATGAATCATTTGAGCTTGTGTCAATGAAGAAACATTAGCTCTGGCAAGCAATGTTTTTTTTTTTTAATTTTATCATAGTTCGAGAAATTAAACAATCTCTGTTGAAGACTCTCAGTGGTTATCCATTTCATAAGCTTGATAAGAGCTAGACCTGTTCAGCTTGGAACCACCCGTTCTGGTGAACATAAGTACACCATGAAGTGCTTCTCCAGTACAAGTAGTTTTCATGGTAACACCGACTATGGCATGCCCATTATCTTAGCTACTGCAACGATTCTTCATCTGCAGCCCCTGTAGTGAATGCCCTACTGGGTCTATATTACAAGATTGAATGTTTAGGTTACTGAACACCTAAACATCAAACTTGTAATATCGAAACTAAAAACCGCGAACGGAGCAGGGAAAGACTTCCGTTGGCCACTAAAATAAAAAAATAACTTTACGCCCAAATGACAGTTGTTTTTAAATTGAATTGTACAGGTTATAGGTCATATTAAGGGTGGGAAAATTTTTGAAATGATTTATTGTGGTCTCATTTTTTATATCACAAAAACCTGGCATTTTAACAGGGGTGTGTACACTTTTTATATCCACTGTATGTATATGTATATTTGAATATGGTAGCAGTTAACATTGCT
The DNA here is from genome assembly GCF_019279795.1 of Protopterus annectens. NCBI lineage: Eukaryota > Metazoa > Chordata > Ceratodontiformes > Protopteridae > Protopterus > Protopterus annectens. Next base: position 100,854,478 of record NC_056736.1, read on the forward strand.
GACTTTTCATTTTGTCAACAACATTAACTGCAGGTCCTTTTTGCTTTATTAAATATCTGGCTAGTCAAATGTTCATGTTACTGAAAGAGGTAAGCAGTGTGAGTGTGTGTGTGTGTGTGTGTGTGTGTGTGTGTGTGTGTGTGTGTGTGTGTGTATGTGTACAATTCAGTTGATTAGTGATTGTGTTAGGAAAGGGTTTTCTTAAGGCAATGTACATGACTGGGCTTGGGGAAGAGGCTGAATTACAGCTGGGGAATGCAGACATGATTAAAGTGGTGCATGGATACTTCAGCCCTCTTCAATACCTTACTCACCACTTCACCTGCCGCAACCCGCAACCCGCAACCCTGCACATTACCTCAAAAAAAAAACCTTTAATAAGCTTTCAAGCAAAGCTTGTCCAGGGGTACTGTTAAGGCTTTTTTTTTGTTTTGTTTTGTTTTACTTGGATTCACTGATCAGAAAAGGAGAGCTTTTCTTCTTTTTTGATCAGCAAATGTTTTGCATAGTGTGTTTTTTGGTGATTGTTGTGTTTGAAAAAAATTACAGAATAATAACACTTACTATACGCCACCAGAAGTACATAGAGAAACAAATAAAAGACAAAGCATATTAGTTTACTCCAACTATTAGCAGGGGGGCAAGTCCCCCTGCACCCTCCCATGTGGGGGGCTGTGCCCCCCACACCCCCTGCTACTTAAATATATCAACTCCAAGATCACACTTTGCTACACTAAGATGAGTTATGTTGTTGTATAGCAAATTAAAAGAGAACATAACTAAGGTTACAACAGGCAATCATTTGTCATTTTCTTCTGTGGAGTGCGATCTCAGAGTTGATATTTTTAAGGAGCAGGGAGTGTGGGGGGGTGCAGGGGGCCTTAACCCATTGCTTATAGTTGGAGAAAAGTAATATATTTTGTTATATAGTTGTGCTGGAATATTGTACATGTTGGTGTACTCTGTTTTATCAATATTATGAAATTCAGTATTTTGAGTTTTCAGTATTTTGAAATTTCAAGATTTTGGACTCAGTATTTTGAATTTCCAAATTATGAGCTTTCAAGATTTAGAAGCAGACCTATATATATATATATATATATATATATATATATATATATATATATATATATATATATATATATATATATATATATATCTGTATAATCTATATCATATCACGAAATGTCGAGGGTCTGTTTTTGAGATTGCAGTACAGTGAAGATTGAGATATTTGCCAATTCTTCACTGTAGTGGGGGTATACTGAATTCGAGTTTCTGCATTTTCACTCTTGTGAGCGTTCCACATTTTGTGTCTGCGATGTTATGATATAGATTATATATATATATATATATATATATATATATATGTATATATTTATATATAGATATATGTATATATGTGTTTATATATATATATATATATATATATATATATATATATATGTATATATATATATATATATATATATATATATATATATATATATATATATATTTATGTGTGTGTGTTTACATGCGTTCCTGTCAAGGACCTGAACTATCAAAAGATTGTGCTCTTAAAATATTGACAAAATAGTTTGAAAAATCAGTTCACCAATATTTGTTTTTTTTTTTTCAAGTTCGGGGTGCACCATGCCCTTTCCCACTGTCATATATTATCCTGGTTTCACTTCAGAAGCCTGAATGATCAAAAGCCTGAATTGTATAAGCTGGAAGAGCAAAAGTCTGATATTTTATAAGCCTGAAAACTCGAAAGCCTGAATCCCATCTTCTTCATCTTTCGGCTGCTCCCGTTGGGGATCTCCACAGCAGATCAACTGTTTCCATTTCTTCCTGTCCTCTGCATCTTGCTCTGTCACACCAACCACCTGCATGTCCTTTGTCACCACATCCATAAACCTTATCTTAGGCCTTCCTCTTTTCCTGTTACATAGCAGCTTCATCCTTAGCATCTTTTTCCCGATATACTCTGCATCCCTCCTCAGCACATGTCCAAACCAACATAATCTTGCCTCTCTGGCTTTGTCTCCAAACTTCCAACTTGGGCTGACCCACTAATATGCTTACTCCTAATCCTGTCCACCCTCGTCACACCCAGTGCAAATCTTAACATCTTCAACTATGCCACATCAAGCTCTGACTCCTGCCTTTTTGTCAATGCCATTGTCTCCAACCCATATAACATAGCTGGTCTCACTACCCTCTTGTAGATCTTCCCTTTCACTCTTACTGGTACTCGTCTGTCACAAATCACTCCTGACACTCTTCTCCCACACTCAGCATTACTCTGAACTGTTGATCCCAAATATTTAAACTCTTCCACCTTCGCCACCTCTATTCCTGCATCCTCACCATTTCTCTATCCTCCCTCTCATTCACCCACATATATCCTGTCTTAGTCTTGCTGACCTTCATTCCTCTTCTCTCTAGAGCATATCTCCACTTCTCCAGGGTCTCCTCCACCTGTTCCCTACTCTCACTACAGATCACAATGTCATCTGCAAACATCATAGTCCACAGGGACTCCTGTCTGATCTCGTCTGTCAACCTGTCCATCACCATTGCAAATAAGAAAGGGCTCAGAGCTGATCCTTGATGTAATCCCACCTCCACCTTAAATGCATCCGTCACTTCCACTGCAGACCTCACCACTGTCACACTACCCTCGTACATATCCTGTAACACTTTTTCATACTTCTCTGACACTCCCGACTTCCTCATGCAATACCACAACTCCTCTCTAGGCACCCAGTCATATGCTTTCTCTAAATCCACAAAGACACAATGCAACTCCTTCTGACCTTCTGACCTTCTCTGTACTTCTCCTTCAACATTCTCAGAGCAAACATCGCATCTGTAGTGCTATTTCCTGGCATGAAACCATACTGCTGATCACTAATCATCACCTCCCTTCTTAACCTAGCTTCCACTACTCTTTCCCATAACTTCATGCTGTGACTGATCAATTTAATCTGTCTGTAGTTACTACAGCTCTGCACATCACCCTTATTCTTAAAAATTGGTACCAAGACACTTTTTCTCCATTCCTCTCACTTTCCAAGATTTCATTAAACAATCTAGTTAAAAACTCCACTGCCATTTCACCTAAACACCTCCATGCTTCCACAGGTATGTCATCTGGACCAACAACCTTTCCGTTCTTCATCCTCTTCATAGCTATCCTTACTTCCTCCTTGCTAATCCACTGCACTTCATGATTCACTATCTGCACATCATCCAAAAAAAACACATACAAGACAAAGGATAGCAGTTTTCACCAAATATGGGTAGGGGGGGCAAGCCCCCCTGAACCTCCCATGTGCAGCCCCCCACACCCCCTGCTAATTAAATATATCAACTCCAAGGTTGCAATTTAGTGTAGTGAAGTGCAATCTTGGAGTTGATATATATATTTAGCAGGGGGTGTGAGGGGTGGTGAAATATAATCTGTTTGGTGTTGTCTTCAGTCAGTATATGCATCCTATCTGTTTTCAGTCTTATCTGATTCAGGTGTTTGAGTTTTCAGGCTTTTGAAATTTCAGGCTTTTGGTCTTCTGGCTTATGCAATTCAGGCTTGTGATGATTCAGGCTTCTAAAGTGAATCCGTTATCCCAGGAATTCACAAAGAACCCCACTGATTTTGAGAAGGGATGTGGTAGATAGGGCCCTGTTTCAAAGATATGGGATTTTGTAATTCAGAAACACATCAGACACATTGAGAAAAAAATCTCATTATTTTCTAAATTTCATGTCTCTGAATCACAGTTAAATACCATGAGTGCAGATCAGCACTTTTCTGCAGTACTTAACAGTGGCAGATGCATCATGTTAGGACAAACCCCCACACTTTGGCAGGCACAAGACCACACACACGCACGCACACATGCACGCACGCACGCACACATGCACACACACACGCACACACAAACACACACACGCACACACGCACGCACACACGCGCACACACACACACACACACACACACACACACACACACACACACACACACACACACACACACACACACACACACACACACACACACACAGTAAAACAAACTCACACATGCACATCAGATAACCCATACCTGTCTCTGTTTTCAGAGCATTCTGATGTCTCCTTTTTTCCCTCCCAGGTGATTCATGATTACAGTCGGTCTTTAATGCCAGACAAATCAAGTTTCATACTTCATGTCCTTCATTAAATGCATGATGGAACAATAGCTGTCAGTATAGTGACCCTTTAAGTTTCTAGGAGGAATATCAAAAATCAGTCCATGGTTTTGCCTTTGTCTTGATATCTTACAATACAAAGTTGAGAGGCATGCTTAAAGTTCTCATTCACTCTCCCTTGTAAGTCATGAACTGCTACAGGTATTGAATAATCTCTTTGATCTTCACTATATGAGTATAAAACATTATAAAACTAGCTTATCAGTTAGTGTAGCAAGTTAGTCCTGACATAGCCTCTGTCAGAGGTGCAGGGTTTGAGTCCCTTCATCCATCCTTTGTAATTCACTTTTATTTTTCTTTGATATTATAGGTGACATCCCTGTTTTTTAATGTTAGTGCAATGTTGTAATTCCTGTAAGGGATGTGGGACGGTATACGAATAGAATTCTTTTCAGTGTTTTTAAATCTAGGTATTCAGAGTGTCCATGGTGTCTATTGATTCGCTCCTCCACATTTTTTATTTAAATCAAGTGTCTTAGTTATCCTTGTTGCCTAGGGTTCTCTATCCACTTTAGTTAGGTGTTCTCACCAATGTCTAATGTTCTTCCAACCCATGTTACATGTAAGTGTCATTAAGGTAAGAGTTTATAGTGTTATCCCTGGTGGGTAGTAGCACCTCCATTCTGTTTTAAGCACAAGTTTACAGAGTTTTCCCTTGTGGCTAATGGCTCCTCCCACCCAATGTTGCAGGCTTTTTTCATTAGTCCAGGAGGGTGTGGAAGCATGACAGCCAACCCAAACCAACTCAGCCCACTCTACACATACATACACACATTCCATTCTATTGCACTTACTCATACACACTCACACACACACACACACACACACACACACACACACACACACACACACACACACACACACACACACACACACACATACAGCCCCATCCCCATCCAATCAAACAGATGCATTCACCATTTACACTCACAGACACAAACACACATGCACACACCTAAACTACACCCTTACAACCCTTACTACTTCTCCGTAGGCAGATGCATACATACTCACACAAACACTCACACATGCAGTCCATCTCATTAACACATGTGTACACGCACACACACACACACACACACACACACACACACACACACACACACACACACACACACACACACACACACGCACATACATACACACTCACACACACAAGCACACGCACATACATACACCCATTCCCTTCATATGCACTTACTCATATACACACACATACACACACTCACACACACACACACACACACACACACACACACACACACACACACACACACACACACACACACACACACACATACAGCCCCATCCCCATCCAATCAAACAGATGCATTCACCATTTACACTCACAGACACAAACACACATGCACACACCTAAACTACACCCTTACTAACCCCTACTACTTCTCCGTAGGCAGATGCATACATACTCACACAAACACTCACACATGCAGTCCATCTCATTAATACATGCGAACACGCACACACACACACACACACACACACACACACACACACACACACACACACACACACACACACACACACACACACACACACACACACACACGCACATACATACACACTCACACACACAAGCACACGCACATACATACACACATTCCCTTCATATGCACTTACTCATACACACACACACACACATACACACACTCACACACGCACACACACACACACACACACACACACACACACACACACACACACACACATACAGCCCCATCCAATCAAACAGATGCATTCATCATTTACACTCACAGACACAAACACACATGCACACACCTAAAGTACACCCTTACTACCCCTACTACTTCTCCGTAGGCAGATGCATACATACTCACACAAACACTCACACATGCAGTCCATCTCATTAACACATGCACACACACACACACACACACACACACACACACACACACACACACACACACACGCACACACCTTTACATAAGCTTACAATTAAATCCTCCAGCACTTAATTCTACTGCAGTAGATGATTACTGTAAGTGGCCAGTAGTGACCTTGCAGATCTACCTGGTGAGAAATTTTCTGAGCCACTCATCTGTATAAATGGCTTACAGACAGTTCTGCGGGGAGCAGACATGGCTAATTAGTAAGCACATCTCTCCTGGACTGCCTCATTAGCATGTAACATGGCCACAGGAACAGCTTGCCACAGCACTGCACATGCTGATTTAGTTTAGAGTAGGAAATGAAAGACATAATGGTCATAGTAACATATTTTAATTTTCTTCTGGTAGAGTCATATATGTGTCATACAAGCAATATTTATTCAACAGTGAATATGTAATTGCCCTTTATTTTCATGGGCAATAGGACTGCTAATCACTACTCCATATAGATAATCACTTTTTTATATACACCTCTAATTTGTGATTATGAGGAATGTGAAGGAAACTGACTACAGTAATGCACTTCCAGGTGTTGGTCTCAGTCACATATATGCTGCATCCCCAAAGAACAGTGCATATTTTACATGGGGCATGTAACTGCTATTTGTTTTCACACATGCCTTGATTCCCAAAACATTCTGTGTAGATTTAATATGTGTGATTGCGAAAGTCAAAGGCACAGTGCTCTTTATAAAGTGTTTCATCTTTTTACCTCATAAAACATATTTTACCTCCAGAGAAGCCATATCATGGAAGTGTTAAGTTTTTGCACAAATACTTTGCCTTATTATGCTACAGAGGATACATACCTTTTTGTGTACACCTCTGATGTCAGGCTATGATGAAAAGAGTGTGTAAAGCATTGAGATCAACTGCAAGAACAACTGATATCAGATGTTATAGGACATAGTAACAGAACATACGTTTGTCTATCCAAGTCCTTTATTATGTTAGAGGGTTTTAGGTAAAAGAAATCATACTAATGAATTACATAGCTTTTTACTTTCTTTTTCCCTTTTGTTTTGACTGCAAACTAAAGATTAATTTTTTGGTTAGTACAATTACTAATGTAAAGAATAATATATATATATATATATATATATATATATATATATATATATATATATATATATATATATATATATATATGGGTCTACCTGATAACACTGACACGCCAAAACACCGACAATGAAATAACCAACACGACAAAACCGAAAGTTCAAAAGCACGAAACTTCACATGCCTGACAAACCACAATCCCGACAATCAACAAAGCAAATAACTTTCCCGAAAAACACACACACAACACAAGCACACTAAAAACCTTACAAACCCACACTAAACCTTACATTCACAACTATCTATGCACTAACCTTAACCCAAACCCTAACCCTAAGGTCCGTCACTATCGCACACTGACCTTACCCGCATCCTAACCCTAACTCACTTAATCCACCCCTAACCTTTAAGTCTGTCATTATCGCACACTTACCTTACCCGCACCCTAACCCTAACTCACTTAACCCGCCACTAAACCTAAAGTCCATCACTATCACACACTTACCTGACCCGCACCCTACCCTAACGTCCATCACTATCACAAATGTACCTTACCCACACTCTGACCCTAACGTCCGTCCCTATAGCACACTTACCTTAACATGTCAGTGTTCTCAAAGTCGGGATTCTCAACTTTCGGCCTTCTCCATTGTCGATCTTCCTTTGTCGGTGTTCTCGTTGTCGTCGTTGTGGACTTTCGGCATTTTCAGGTATACCCATACATATATATATATAGATAGTTTTTTTTAATTTCAGAAATGGTTTTATACCAGATGAAAAACCCAAAACTGCATCTTTTTTTTTCCTTTTTTATCTTGGTGTTGAAGTAAGACATACAATTAAATCTTCTGTTTATTTTCTA